>NC_073236.2:12935000-12970000 GCF_029281585.2 Gorilla gorilla gorilla | reverse complement strand
TCCGTTCCGTTCCGTTCCGTTCCCTTCCGTTGCGTTCCGCTCCGTTCTACTCGGGTTGATTCCATTCTATTCCATTCCAGTCCATTCGATCCCATTCGATTGCATTCGATTCCATTCGATTCCATTCGATTCCACTCCATTCCATTCCATAGAATTCCATTCCATTCCATTCCATTCCATTCCATTCCATTCCATTCCATTGAATTCCATTCCATTCCATTCCATTCCATGGAATTCCATTCCATTCCATTCCATTCCAATCCATAGAATTCCATTCCATTCCATTCCATTCCATTGAATTCCGTTCCATTCCATTCCATTCCGTTCCGTTCCGTTCCGTTCCGTTCCGTTGCGTTCCGTTCCGTTCCGTTGTGTTCCGTTCCGTTCTACTCGGGTTGATTCCATTCTATTCCATTCCATTCCAATCCATTCCATTCCATTCCAATCCATTCCATTCCATTCCATTCCATTCCATTCCATTCCATTCCATTCCATTCCATTGAATTCCATTCCATTCCATTCCATTCCATGGAATTCCGTTCCATTCCATTCCATTCCGTTCCGTTCCATCCCGTTCCGTTCCGTTCCGTTCCGTTGCGTTCCGTTCCGTTCTACTAGGGTTGATTCCATTCTATTCCATTCCATTCCATTCGATTCCATTCGATTCCATTCGATTCCACTCCATTCCATTCCATAGAATTCCATTCCATTCCATTCCATTCCATTGAATTCCATTCCATTCCATTCCATTCCATAGAATTCCATTCCATTCCATTCCATTCCATTGAATTCCATTCCATTCCATTCCATTCCATTCCATTCCATTCCATTCTAATCCATTCGATTCGATTCCATTCCATTCCATTCCATTCCATTCCATTCCATTCCATTCCATTCCATTCCATTCTACTGTTGTCCATTCCATTCCATTCCATTCCATTCCATTCCATTCCATTCCATTCCATTCCTTTCCATTCCATTGCATTCCATTGCATTCCATTCCATTCCATTCCATTCCATTCCATTCCATTCCATTCCGTGCTTCTCGGGTACATTCCGTTCCGTTCCATTCCATTCCATTCCATTCCATTCCGTTCCAGTGCACTCTACTCCACTCCACTCCACTCCACTCCGGTACATTCCATTCCATTCCATTCTACTGGTGTCCATTCCATTCCATTCCATTCCATTCCATTCCATTCCATTCCTTTCCATTCCATTGCATTCCATTGCATTCCATTCCATTCCATTCCATTCCATTCCATTCCATTCCATTCCACTCCACTCCACTCCACTCCACTCCATTCCACTCCACTCCACTCCGGTACATTCCATTCCATTCCATTCCATTCCATTCCATTCCATTCCATTCCGTGCTTCTCGGTTACATTCCGTTCCGTTCCATTCCATTCCATTCCATTCCATTCCATTCCGTTCCAGTGCACTCTACTCCACTCCACTCCACTCCACTCCACTCCGGTACATTCCATTCCATTCCATTCCATTCCATTCCATTCCATTTCCATTCCCATTCCATTTCCATTCCCGTTCCATTTCCATTCCCGTTTCTTTTCCATTCCCGTTCCATTTCCATTCCAGTTCCATTACCATTCCCGTTCCATTTCCATTCCCGATCCATTTCCATTCCCGTTCCATTTCCATTCCCGTTCCATTTCCATTCCCGTTCCGTTACCATTCCCGTTCCATTTCCGTTCCCTTTCCGTTTCCGTTCCCGTTCCATTTCCGTTCTCGTTCCGTTTCCGTTCCCGTTCCATTTCCATTCCCGTTCCATTTCCGTTCCCTTTCCATTTCCATTCCCGTTCCATTTCCATTCCCTTTCTATTTCCATTTCATTCCATTCCATTCTGCTCGGGTACATTCCATTCCATTCCATTGAATTCCATTCCATTCCATTCCATTCCATTCCATTCCATTCCATTCCATTGAATACCATTCCATTCCATTGAATTCCATTCCATTCCATTCCATTCCATTCCATTCCATTGAATTCCATTCCATTCCATTGAATTCCATTCCATTCCATTCAATTCCATTGAATTCCGTTCCATTCCATTCCATTCCATTCCATTCCATTGAATTCCATTCCATTCCATTCCATAGAATTCCGTTCCATTCCATTCCATTCCATTCCATTCCATTCCATTCCATTCCATTGAATTCAATTCCATTTCATTCCATTCCTTTCCATTGAATTCCATTCTGTTCCATTCCATTCCTTTGAATTCCGTTCCATTCCATTCCATTCCATTCCTTTCCTTTCCGTTCCGTTCCGTTCCGTTCCGTTGCGTTCCGCTCCGTTCTACTCGGGTTGATTCCATTCTATTCCATTCCATTCCATTCGATCCCATTCGATTCCATTCGATTCCATTCGATTCCACTCCATTCCATTCCATAGAATTCCATTCCATTCCATTCCATTTGAATTCTATTCCATTCCATTCCATTCCATTCCATTCCATTCCATTCCATTGAATTCCATTCCATTCCATTCCATTCAATTGAATTCCGTTCCATTCCGTTCCATTCCGTTCCGTTCCGTCCCGTTCCATTCCGTTCCGTTCCGTTCCGTTGCGTTCCGTTCCGTTCTACTCGGGTTGATTAAATTCTATTCCATTCCATTCTATTCGATTCTATTCGATTCCAATCGATTCCATTCGATTCCATTCGATTCCATTGAATTCCATTCCATTCCATTCCATTCCATTGAATTCCGTTGCATTATATTCCATTCCATTCCTTTCCGTTCCGTTCCGTTCCGTTCCGTTCCGTTCCGTTGCGTTCCGCTCCGTTCTACTCGGGTTGATTCCATTCTATTCCATTCCATTCCATTCGATCCCATTCGATTCCATTCGATTCCATTCGATTCCATTCGATTCCACTCCATTCCATTCCATAGAATTCCATTCCATTCCATTCCATTTGAATTCCATTCCATTCCATTCCATTCCATTCTATTCCATTCCATCCCATTCCATTCCATTCCATTCCATTATACTCGGGTTGATTGCATTCTATTCCATTCCATTCCATTCGATTCCATTCGATTCCATTCGATTCCATTCGATTCCATTCGATTCGATTCCATTCCATTCCATTCCATTCCATTCCATTCCATTCCATTCCCTTGAATTCCATTCCATTCCATTCCATTCCATTCCATTGAATTCCATTCCACTCCATTCCATTCCACTCCATTCCATTCCATTCCATTCCATTCCATTGAATTCCATTCCATTCCATAGAATTCCATTCCATTCCATTCCATTCCACTGAATTCCGTTCCTTTCCATTCCATTCCATTCCGTTCCGTTCCGTTCTGTTCCGTTGCGTTCCGTTCCGTTCAACTAGGGTTGATTCCATTCTATTCAATTCCATTCCATTCCATTCTACACGGGTTGATCATTCCATTCCGTTCCGTTCCGTTCCGTTCCGTTCCGTTCCGTACCGTTCTACTCGGGTTGATTCCATTCTATTCCATTCCATTCCATTCGATTCCATTCGACTCCATTCCATTCCATTCCATTCCATTCCATTCCATTCCATTGCATTCCATTCCACTCCATTCCATTCCATTCCATTCCATTCCATTACATTCCATTCCGTTCCGTTCCGTTCCGTTCCGTTCCGTTCTACTCGGGTTGATTCCATTCTATTCCATTCCATTCCATTTGACTCCATTCGATTCCATTCCATTCCATTGCATTGAATTCCATTCCATTCCATTCCATTCCATTCCATTCCATTCCACTCCATTGAATTCCATTCCATTCCATTCCATTCCATTCCATTCCATTCCATTCCATTCCATTCCATTCCACTCCATTCCATTACACTCCACTGCACTCCACTCCACTCCACTCCACTCCATTCCACTCCCTTCCATTCCATTAAATTGAATTCCATTCCATTCCATTCCATTCCATTCCATTCCATTCCACTCCATTCCATTCCACTCCACTCCACTCCACTCCACTCCACTCCATTCCATTCCCTTCCATTCCATTCAATTGAATTGCATTGAATTCCATTCCATTCCATTCCATAACATTTCATTCCATTCCATTCCATTCCATTCCATTCCATTCCATTCCATTCCATTCGTGTCCATTCCATTCCATTCCATTCCATTCCATTCCATTCGTTTCTACTCGGGTAGATTCCATTCCAGTCCATTCCATTCCATTCCTTCCATTCCATTGCATTCCATGGCATTGCATTCCATTCCATTCCGTTCCATTCCATTCCATTCCATTTCATTCCATTCCATTCCATTCCATTCCGTTCCGTTCTACTGGTGTCCATTCCATTCCATTCCATTCCATTCCATTCTAATCGGGTAGATTCCATTCCATTATATTCCATTCCTTTCCTTTCCATTCCATTGCATTCCATTGCATTGCATTCCATTCCATTCAGTTCCTTTCCATTCCATTCCATTCCATTCCATTCCATTCCTTTCTATTCCATTCCATTACATTCCATTCCATTCCATTCCATTCCATTTCCATTCCATTCCATTCCGTTCTGCTCGGGTACATTCTATTCCATTCCATTCCGTTCCATTCCGTTCTACTCGGGTAGATTCCATTCCATTCCATTCCACTCCATTCCTTTCCAATCCATTGCATTCCATTGCATTGCATTGCATTCCATTCCATTCCATTCCATTCCATTCAATTCCATTCCATTCCATTCCATTCCATTCCATTCCATTCCGTATTCGGTTCCATTCGATTCCATTCGATTCCATTCCATTTCACTCCATTCCATTCCATTCCGTTCCGTTCCGTTCCGTTCCGTTCCGTTCTATTCGGGTTGATTCCATTCTATTCCATTCCATTCCATTCGATTCCATTCGATTCCATTCGATTCAATTCCATTCCATTCCATTCCATTCTATTCTATTGTATTCCATTCCATTCCATTCCATTTCATTCCAATCCATTTCGTTCTACTTGGGTTGATTCCATTCCATTCCATTCCATTCCATTCCATTCCATTCCATTCCATTCCATTCCATTCCATTCCATTCCATTCCATTCCACTCAGGTTCATTCCATTCCATTCCATTCCATTCCATTCTATTCCACTGAATTCCATTCTATTCCATTCCATTCCATTCCATTCCATTCCTTTCCATTCCATTCCGTTCTACTCGGGTTGATTCCATTCCATACCATTCCATTCCATTCCATTCCATTCCATTCCATTCCATTCGATTCCATTCGATTCCATTCCATTCCATTCCATTCCATTCCATCCCAATCCATTCCATTCTTCTCGGGTTGATTCCATTCCATTCCATTCCATTCCATTCCATTCCATTCCATTCCATTCCATTCCATTCTGTTCCATTCGATTCCATTCGATTCCATTCCATTTCACTCCATTCCATTCCATTCCGTTCCGTTCTATTCGGGTTGATTCCATTCTATTCCACTCCATTCCATTCGATTCCATTCGATTCCATTCGATTCCATTCCATTCCATTCCATTCCATGCCATTCCATTATATTCTATTGAATTCCATTCCATTCCATTCCATTCCATTCCAATCCATTCCATTCTACTCGGGTTGATTCCATTCCATTCCATTCCATTCCATTGCTTTCCATTCCACTCGGGTTGATTCAATTCTATTCCATTCCATTCCATTCGATTCCATTTGATTCCATTCCATTCCATTCCATTCCATCCCATTCCATTCCATTCCATTCCATCCCATTCCATTCCATTCCATTCCATTGAATTCCATCCCATTCCATTCTATTCCATTCCATTCCATTCCATTCCATTCCATTCCATTCCATTCCATTCCATTCCGTTCTACTTTGGTACATTCCATTCCATTCCATTCCATTCCATTCCATTCCATTCCATTCCATTCCATTCCATAGAATTCCATTCCATTCCATTCCATTCCATGGAATTCCATTCCATTCCATTCCATGGAATTCCATTCCATTCCATTCCATTCCATGGAATTCCATTCCATTCCATTCCATTCCATTCCATTCCATTCCATTCCACTCCATTGAATTCCATTCCGTTCCATTCCATTCCATTGAATTCCATTCCATTCCATTCCATTCCATTCCATTCCATTCCATTGAATTCCATTCCATTGAATTCCATTCCATTCCATTCCATTCCATTCCATTCCATTCCATTCCATTGAATTCCATTCCATTCCATTCCATTCCATTCCATTCCATTCCATTCCATTCCAATCCATTCCATTCCATTCCATTCCATTCCATTCCATTCCATTCCATGGAATTCCATTCCATTCCATTCCATTCCATTCCATTCCATTCCATTCCATTCCATTGAATTCCATTCCATTCCATTCCATTCCATTCCATTCCATTCCATTCCATTGAATTCCATTCCATTCCATTCCATTCCATTGAATTCCGTTTCATTCCACTCCATTCCATTCCGTTCCGTTCCGTTCCGTTCCGTTCCCTTCCGTTGCGTTCCGCTCCGTTCTACTCGGGTTGATTCCATTCTATTCCATTCCAGTCCATTCGATCCCATTCGATTGCATTCGATTCCATTCGATTCCATTCGATTCCACTCCATTCCATTCCATAGAATTCCATTCCATTCCATTGAATTCCATTGAATTCCATTCCATTCCATTGAATTCCATTCCATTCCATTCCATTCCATGGAATTCCATTCCATTCCATTCCATTCCAATCCATAGAATTCCATTCCATTCAATTCCATTCCATTGAATTCCGTTCCATTCCATTCCATTCCGTTCCGTTCCGTTCCGTCCCGTTCCGTTGCGTTCCGTTCCGTTCCGTTGTGTTCCGTTCCGTTCTACTCGGGTTGATTCCATTCTATTCCATTCCATTCCAATCCATTCCATTCCATTCCATTCCATTCCATTCCATTCCATTCCATTCCATTCCATTCCATGGAATTCCGTTCCATTCCATTCCATTCCGTTCCGTTCCATCCCGTTCCGTTCCGTTCCGTTCCGTTGCGTTCCGTTCCGTTCTACTAGGGTTGATTCCATTCTATTCCATTCCATTCCATTCGATTCCATTCGATTCCATTCGATTCCACTCCATTCCATTCCATAGAATTCCATTCCATTCCATTCCATTCCATTGAATTCCATTCCATTCCATTCCATTCCATTGAATTCCATTCCATTCCATTCCATTCCATTGAATTCCATTCCATTCCATTCCATTCCATTCCATTCCATTCCATTCCATTCTACTGGTGTCCATTCCATTCCATTCCATTCCATTCCATTCCATTCCATTCCATTCCATTCCTTTCCATTCCATTGCATTCCATTGCATTCCATTCCATTCCATTCCATTCCATTCCATTCCATTCCACTCCACTCCACTCCACTCCACTCCATTCCACTCCACTCCACTCCGGTACATTCCATTCCATTCCATTCCATTCCATTCCATTCCATTCCGTGCTTCTCGGGTACATTCCGTTCCGTTCCATTCCATTCCATTCCATTCCATTCCATTCCGTTCCAGTGCACTCTACTGCACTCCACTCCACTCCACTCCACTCCGGTACGTTCCATTCCATTCCATTCCATTCCATTCCATTCCATTTCCATTCCCATTCCATTTCCATTCCCGTTCCATTTCCATTCCCGTTTCTTTTCCATTTCCGTTCCATTTCCATTCCAGTTCCATTACCATTCCCGTTCCATTTCCATTCCCGATCCATTTCCATTCCCGTTCCATTTCCATTCCCGTTCCATTTCCATTCCCGTTCCGTTACCATTCCCGTTCCATTTCCGTTCCCGTTCCGTTTCCGTTCCCGTTCCATTTCCGTTCTCGTTCCGTTTCCGTTCCCGTTCCATTTCCGTTCTCGTTCCGTTTCCGTTCCCGTTCCATTTCCATTCCCGTTCCATTTCCGTTCCCTTTCCATTTCCATTCCCGTTCCATTTCCATTCCCTTTCCATTTCCATTTCATTCCATTCCATTCTGCTCGGGTACATTCCATTCCATTCCATTGCATTCCATTCCGTTCTGTTCCTGTCCATTCCATTCCATTCCATTCCGTTCCATTCCGTTCTACTCGGGTAGATTCCATTCCATTCCATTCCATTCCATTCCATTCCATTCCATTCCATTCCATTCCATTCTACTGGTGTCCATTCCATTCCATTCCATTCCATTCCATTCCATTCCATTCCATTCCATTGCATTCCATTCCATTCCATTCCATTCCGTTCCGTTCTACTCGGTTACATTCCATTCAATTCCATTCCATTCCGTTCTACTCGGGTAGATTCCATTCCATTCCATTCCATTCCTTTCCATTAAATTGCATTCCATTGCATTGCATTGCACTCAATTCCATTCCATTCCATTCCATTCCATTCCATTCCATTCCATTCCATTCCATTCCATTCCATTCCGTTCCGTTCAACTCGGTTACATTCCATTCAATTACATTCCATTCCGTTCTACTCGGTTACATACCATTCCATTCCATTCCATTCCATTCCAATCCATTCCATTCCATTCCATTCCGTTCTACTCGTGTACATTCCATTCCATTCCATTCCATTCCATTCCATTCCATTCCATTCCATTCCATTCCATTCCATTCCGTTCTACTTTGGTACATTCCATTCCATTCCATTCCATTCCATTCCATTCCATTCCATTCCATTCCATTCCATTCCATTCCATTCCATTCCATTCCATTCTACTCAGGTTGATTCCATTCTATTCCATTCCATTCCATTCCATTCCATTCCATTCCATTCGATTCCATTCCATTCCATTCCATAGAATTCCATTCCATTCCATTCCATTCCATGGAATTCCATTCCATTCCATTCCATGGAATTCCATTCCATTCCATTCCATGGAATTCCATTCCATTCCATTCCATTCCATTCCATTCCGTTCCATTCCATTCCATTCCATTCCGTTCCATTCCATTCCATTGAATTCCATTCCGTTCCATTCCATTCCATTGAATTCCATTCCATTCCATTCCATTCCATTCCATTCCATTCCATTGAATTCCATTCCATTGAATTCCATTCCATTCCATTCCATTCCATTCCATTCCATCCCATTCCATTCCATTCCATTTCATTCCGTTCTACTCGGGTTGATTCCATTCTATTCCATTCCATTCCATTCGATCCCATTTGATTCCATTCGATTCCATTCAATTCCATTCGATTCCATTCCATTCCACTCCATTCCATTCCATTGAATTCCATTCCATTCCATTCCATTCCATTCCATTCCATTCCATTCCATGGAATTCCATTCCATTCCATTCCATTCCATTCCATTCCATAGAATTCCATTCCATTCCATTCCATTCCATTGAATTCCGTTCCATTCCATTCCATTCCGTTCCGTTCCGTTCCGTTCCGTTCCGTTGCGTTCCGTTCCGTTCTGTTGTGTTCCGTTCCGTTCTACTCGGGATGATTCCATTCTATTCCATTCCATTCCAATCCATTCCATTCCATTCCATTGAATTCCATTCCATTCCATTCCATTCCATTCCATTCCTTTCCATTCCATTCCATTGAATTCCATTCCATTCCATTCCATTCCATTCCATTCCATTCCATTGAATTCCATTCCATTCCATTCCATTCCATTCCATTCCATTCCATTCCGTTCCATTCCATTCCATTCCATTTGAATTCCGTTCCATTCCATTCCATTGAATTCCATTCCTTTCCATTTGAATTCCATTCCATTCCAATCCATTCCATTCCATTCCATTCCATTCCATTCCATTCCATTCCATTCCATTCCATGGAATTCCATTCCATTCCATTCCATTCCATTCCATTCCATTGAATTCCATTCCATTCCATTCCATTCCATTCCATTCCATTCCATTCTATTCCATTGAATTCCATTCCGTTCCATTCCATTCCATTGAATTCCGTTCCATTCCACTCCATTCCATTCCGTTCCGTTCCGTTCCGTTCCGTTCCCTTCCGTTGCGTTCCGCTCCGTTCTACTCGGGTTGATTCCATTCTATTCCATTCCAGTCCATTCGATCCCATTCGATTGCATTCGATTCCATTCGATTCCATTCGATTCCACTCCATTCCATTCCATAGAATTCCATTCCATTCCATTCCATTCCATTCCATTCCATTGAATTCCATTCCATTCCATTCCATTCCATGGAATTCCATTCCATTCCATTCCATTCCATTCCATTCCAATCCATAGAATTCCATTCCATTCCATTCCATTCCATTGAATTCCGTTCCATTCCATTCCATTCCGTTCCGTTCCGTTCCGTTCCGTTCCGTTGCGTTCCGTTCCGTTCCGTTGTGTTCCGTTCCGTTCTACTCGGGTTGATTCCATTCTATTCCATTCCATTCCAATCCATTCCATTCCATTCCAATCCATTCCATTCCATTCCATTCCATTCCATTCCATTCCATTCCATTCCATTCCATTGAATTCCATTCCATTCCATTCCATTCCATGGAATTCCGTTCCATTCCATTCCATTCCGTTCCGTTCCATCCCGTTCCGTTCCGTTCCGTTCCGTTGCGTTCCGTTCCGTTCTACTAGGGTTGATTCCATTCGATTCCATTCGATTCCACTCCATTCCATTCCATAGAATTCCATTCCATTCCATTCCATTCCATTCCATTCCATTCCATTCCATTCCATTGAATTCCATTCCATTCCATTCCATTCCATTCCATTCCATTCCATTCCATTGAATTCCATTCCATTCCATTCCATTCCATTCCATTCCGTTCCATTCCATTCCATTCCATTCCATTCCATTTGAATTCCATTCCATTCCATTCCATTGAATTCCATTCCATTCCATTTGAATTCCATTCCATTCCAATCCATTCCATTCCATTCCATTCCATTCCATTCCATTCCATGGAATTCCATTCCATTCCATTCCATTCCATTCCATTCCATTGAATTCCATTCCATTCCATTCCATTCCATTCCATTCCATTCCATTCCATTCCATTCCATTGAATTCCATTCCGTTCCATTCCATTCCATTGAATTCCGTTCCATTCCACTCCATTCCATTCCGTTCCGTTCCGTTCCGTTCCGTTCCCTTCCGTTGCGTTCCGCTCCGTTCTACTCGGGTTGATTCCATTCTATTCCATTCCAGTCCATTCGATCCCATTCGATTGCATTCGATTCCATTCGATTCCATTCGATTCCACTCCATTCCATTCCATAGAATTCCATTCCATTCCATTCCATTCCATTCCATTCCATTCCATTGAATTCCATTCCATTCCATTCCATTCCATGGAATTCCATTCCATTCCATTCCATTCCAATCCATAGAATTCCATTCCATTCCATTCCATTCCATTGAATTCCGTTCCATTCCATTCCATTCCGTTCCGTTCCGTTCCGTTCCGTTCCGTTGCGTTCCGTTCCGTTCCGTTGTGTTCCGTTCCGTTCTACTCGGGTTGATTCCATTCTATTCCATTCCATTCCAATCCATTCCATTCCATTCCAATCCATTCCATTCCATTCCATTCCATTCCATTCCATTCCATTCCATTCCATTCCATTGAATTCCATTCCATTCCATTCCATTCCATGGAATTCCGTTCCATTCCATTCCATTCCGTTCCGTTCCATCCCGTTCCGTTCCGTTCCGTTCCGTTGCGTTCCGTTCCGTTCTACTAGGGTTGATTCCATTCTATTCCATTCCATTCCATTCGATTCCATTCGATTCCATTCGATTCCACTCCATTCCATTCCATAGAATTCCATTCCATTCCATTCCATTCCATTGAATTCCATTCCATTCCATTCCATTCCATAGAATTCCATTCCATTCCATTCCATTCCATTGAATTCCATTCCATTCCATTCCATTCCATTGAATTCCATTCCATTCCATTCCATTCCATTCCATTCCATTCCATTCTAATCCATTCGATTCGATTCCATTCCATTCCATTCCATTCCATTCCATTCCATTCCATTCCATTCCATTCCATTCCATTCTACTGTTGTCCATTCCATTCCATTCCATTCCATTCCATTCCATTCCATTCCATTCCATTCCTTTCCATTCCATTGCATTCCATTGCATTCCATTCCATTCCATTCCATTCCATTCCATTCCATTCCATTCCGTGCTTCTCGGGTACATTCCGTTCCGTTCCATTCCATTCCATTCCATTCCATTCCGTTCCAGTGCACTCTACTCCACTCCACTCCACTCCACTCCGGTACATTCCATTCCATTCCATTCTACTGGTGTCCATTCCATTCCATTCCATTCCATTCCATTCCATTCCATTCCTTTCCATTCCATTGCATTCCATTGCATTCCATTCCATTCCATTCCATTCCATTCCATTCCATTCCATTCCATTCCACTCCACTCCACTCCACTCCACTCCATTCCACTCCACTCCACTCCGGTACATTCCATTCCATTCCATTCCATTCCATTCCATTCCATTCCGTGCTTCTCGGTTACATTCCGTTCCGTTCCATTCCATTCCATTCCATTCCATTCCATTCCGTTCCAGTGCACTCTACTCCACTCCACTCCACTCCACTCCACTCCGGTACATTCCATTCCATTCCATTCCATTCCATTCCATTCCATTTCCATTCCCATTCCATTTCCATTCCCGTTCCATTTCCATTCCCGTTTCTTTTCCATTCCCGTTCCATTTCCATTCCAGTTCCATTACCATTCCCGTTCCATTTCCATTCCCGATCCATTTCCATTCCCGTTCCATTTCCATTCCCGTTCCATTTCCATTCCCGTTCCGTTACCATTCCCGTTCCATTTCCGTTCCCTTTCCGTTTCCGTTCCCGTTCCATTTCCGTTCTCGTTCCGTTTCCGTTCCCGTTCCATTTCCATTCCCGTTCCATTTCCGTTCCCTTTCCATTTCCATTCCCGTTCCATTTCCATTCCCTTTCTATTTCCATTTCATTCCATTCCATTCTGCTCGGGTACATTCCATTCCATTCCATTGCATTCCATTCCGTTCTGCTCCTGTCCATTCCATTCCATTCCATTCCGTTCCATTCCGTTCTACTCGGGTAGATTCCATTCCATTCCATTCCATTCGATTCCATTCCATTCCATTCCATTCCATTCTACTGGTGTCCATTCCATTCCATTCCATTCCATTCCATTCCATTCCATTCCATTCCATTGCATTCCATTCCATTCCATTCCATTCCGTTCCGTTCTACTCGGTTACATTCCATTCAATTCCATTCCATTCCGTTCTACTCGGGTAGATTCCATTCCATTCCATTCCATTCCTTTCCATTCCATTGCATTCCATTGCATTGCATTGCACTCAATTCCATTCCATTCCATTCCATTCCATTCCATTCCATTCCATTCCATTCCGTTCCGTTCAACTCGGTTACATTCCATTCAATTACATTCCATTCCGTTCTACTCGGTTACATACCATTCCATTCCATTCCATTCCATTCCAATCCATTCCATTCCATTCCATTCCGTTCTACTCGTGTACATTCCATTCCATTCCATTCCATTCCATTCCATTCCATTCCATTCCATTCCATTCCATTCCATTCCGTTCTACTTTGGTACATTCCATTCCATTCCATTCCATTCCATTCCATTCCATTCCATTCCATTCCATTCCATTCTACTCAGGTTGATTCCATTCTATTCCATTCCATTCCATTCCATTCCATCCCATTCCATTCCATTCGATTCCATTCCATTCCATTCCATAGAATTCCATTCCATTCCATTCCATTCCATTCCATGGAATTCCATTCCATTCCATTCCATTCCATTCCATTCCATTGAATTCCATTCCATTCCATTCCATTCCATTCCATTCCATTCCATTCCATTCCATTCCATTGAATTCCATTCCGTTCCATTCCATTCCATTGATTTCCGTTCCATTCCACTCCATTCCATTCTGTTCCGTTCCGTTCCGTTCCGTTCCCTTCCGTTGCGTTCCGCTCCGTTCTACTCGGGTTGATTCCATTCTATTCCATTCCAGTCCATTCGATCCCATTCGATTGCATTCGATTCCATTCGATTCCATTCGATTCCACTCCATTCCATTCCATAGAATTCCATTCCATTCCATTCCATTCCATTCCATTCCATTCCATTCCATTCCATTCCATTCCATTCCATTGAATTCCATTCAATTCCATTCCATTACATGGAATTCCATTCCATTCCATTCCATTCCAATCCATAGAATTCCATTCCATTCCATTCCATTCCATTGAATTCCGTTCCATTCCATTCCATTCCGTTCCGTTCCGTTCCGTTCCGTTGCGTTCCGTTCCGTTCCGTTGTGTTCCGTTCCGTTCTACTCGGGTTGATTCCATTCTATTCCATTCCATTCCAATCCATTCCATTCCATTCCATTCCAATCCATTCCATTCCATTGAATTCCATTCCATTCCATTCCATTCCATGGAATTCCGTTCCATTCCATTCCATTCCGTTCCGTTCCATCCCGTTCCGTTCCGTTCCGTTCCGTTGCGTTCCGTTCCGTTCTACTAGGGTTGATTCCATTCTATTCCATTCCATTCCATTCGATTCCATTCGATTCCATTCGATTCCACTCCATTCCATTCCATAGAATTCCATTCCATTCCATTCCATTCCATTGAATTCCATTCCATTCCATTCCATTCCAATTCCATTCCATTCCATTCCATTCCATTGAATTCCATTCCATTCCATTCCATTCCATTCCATTCCATTCCATTCCATTCCATTCTACTGGTGTCCATTCCATTCCATTCCATTCCATTCCATTCCATTCCATTCCTTTCCATTCCATTGCATTCCATTGCATTCCATTCCATTCCATTCCATTCCATTCCATTCCATTCCACTCCACTCCACTCCACTCCACTCCATTCCACTCCACTCCACTCCGGTACATTCCATTCCATTCCATTCCATTCCATTCCATTCCATTCCGTGCTTCTCGGGTATATTCCGTTCCGTTCCATTCCATTCCATTCCATTCCATTCCATTCCGTTCCAGTGCACTCTACTCCACTCCACTCCACTCCACTCCACTCCGGTACATTCCATTCCATTCCATTCCATTCCATTCCATTCCATTTCCATTCCCATTCCATTTCCATTCCCGTTCCATTTCCATTCCCGTTTCTTTTCCATTCCCGTTCCATTTCCATTCCAGTTCCATTACCATTCCCGTTCCATTTCCATTCCCGATCCATTTCCATTCCCGTTCCTTTTCCATTCCCGTTCCATTTCCATTCCCGTTCCGTTACCATTCCCGTTCCATTTCCGTTCCCGTTCCGTTTCCGTTCCCGTTCCATTTCCGTTCTCGTTCCGTTTCCGTTCCCGTTCCATTTCCATTCCCGTTCCATTTCCGTTCCCGTTCCATTTCCATTCCCGTTCCATTTCCATTCCCTTTCCATTTCCATTTCATTCCATTCCGTTCTGCTCGGGTACATTCCATTCCATTCCATTGCATTCCATTCCGTTCTGCTCCTGTCCATTCCATTCCATTCCATTCCGTTCCATTCCGTTCTACTCGGGTAGATTCCATTCCATTCCATTCCATTCCATTCCATTCCATTCCATTCCATTCCATTCTACTGGTGTCCATTCCATTACATTCCATTCCATTCCATTCCATTCCATTCCATTGCATTCCATTCCATTCCATTCCATTCCATTCCATTCCGTTCCGTTCTACTCGGTTACATTCCATTCCATTCCATTCCATTCCATGGAATTCCATTCCATTCCATTCCATTCCATTCCATTCCATGGAATTCCATTCCATTCCATTCCATTCCATTCCATTCCATAGAATTCCATTCCATTCCATTCCATTCCATTGAATTCCGTTCCATTCCATTCCATTCCGTTCCGTTCCGTTCCGTTCCGTTCCGTTGCGTTCCGTTCCGTTCTGTTGTGTTCCGTTCCGTTCTACTCGGGATGATTCCATTCTATTCCATTCCATTCCAATCCATTCCATTCCATTCCATTGAATTCCATTCCATTCCATTCCATTCCATTCCATTCCTTTCCATTCCATTCCATTGAATTCCATTCCATTCCATTCCATTCCATTCCATTCCATTCCATTCCATTCCATTGAATTCCATTCCATTCCATTCCATTCCATTCCATTCCATTCCATTCCGTTCCATTCCATTCCATTCCATTTGAATTCCGTTCCATTCCATTCCATTGAATTCCATTCCTTTCCATTTGAATTCCATTCCATTCCAATCCATTCCATTCCATTCCATTCCATTCCATTCCATTCCATTCCATTCCATTCCATGGAATTCCATTCCATTCCATTCCATTCCATTCCATTCCATTGAATTCCATTCCATTCCATTCCATTCCATTCCATTCCATTCCATTCTATTCCATTGAATTCCATTCCGTTCCATTCCATTCCATTGAATTCCGTTCCATTCCACTCCATTCCATTCCGTTCCGTTCCGTTCCGTTCCGTTCCCTTCCGTTGCGTTCCGCTCCGTTCTACTCGGGTTGATTCCATTCTATTCCATTCCAGTCCATTCGATCCCATTCGATTGCATTCGATTCCATTCGATTCCATTCGATTCCACTCCATTCCATTCCATAGAATTCCATTCCATTCCATTCCATTCCATTCCATTCCATTGAATTCCATTCCATTCCATTCCATTCCATGGAATTCCATTCCATTCCATTCCATTCCATTCCATTCCAATCCATAGAATTCCATTCCATTCCATTCCATTCCATTGAATTCCGTTCCATTCCATTCCATTCCGTTCCGTTCCGTTCCGTTCCGTTCCGTTGCGTTCCGTTCCGTTCCGTTGTGTTCCGTTCCGTTCTACTCGGGTTGATTCCATTCTATTCCATTCCATTCCAATCCATTCCATTCCATTCCAATCCATTCCATTCCATTCCATTCCATTCCATTCCATTCCATTCCATTCCATTCCATTCCATTGAATTCCATTCCATTCCATTCCATTCCATGGAATTCCGTTCCATTCCATTCCATTCCGTTCCGTTCCATCCCGTTCCGTTCCGTTCCGTTCCGTTGCGTTCCGTTCCGTTCTACTAGGGTTGATTCCATTCGATTCCATTCGATTCCACTCCATTCCATTCCATAGAATTCCATTCCATTCCATTCCATTCCATTCCATTCCATTCCATTCCATTCCATTGAATTCCATTCCATTCCATTCCATTCCATTCCATTCCATTCCATTCCATTGAATTCCATTCCATTCCATTCCATTCCATTCCATTCCGTTCCATTCCATTCCATTCCATTCCATTCCATTTGAATTCCATTCCATTCCATTCCATTGAATTCCATTCCATTCCATTTGAATTCCATTCCATTCCAATCCATTCCATTCCATTCCATTCCATTCCATTCCATTCCATGGAATTCCATTCCATTCCATTCCATTCCATTCCATTCCATTGAATTCCATTCCATTCCATTCCATTCCATTCCATTCCATTCCATTCCATTCCATTCCATTGAATTCCATTCCGTTCCATTCCATTCCATTGAATTCCGTTCCATTCCACTCCATTCCATTCCGTTCCGTTCCGTTCCGTTCCGTTCCCTTCCGTTGCGTTCCGCTCCGTTCTACTCGGGTTGATTCCATTCTATTCCATTCCAGTCCATTCGATCCCATTCGATTGCATTCGATTCCATTCGATTCCATTCGATTCCACTCCATTCCATTCCATAGAATTCCATTCCATTCCATTCCATTCCATTCCATTCCATTCCATTCCATTGAATTCCATTCCATTCCATTCCATTCCATGGAATTCCATTCCATTCCATTCCATTCCAATCCATAGAATTCCATTCCATTCCATTCCATTCCATTGAATTCCGTTCCATTCCATTCCATTCCGTTCCGTTCCGTTCCGTTCCGTTCCGTTGCGTTCCGTTCCGTTCCGTTGTGTTCCGTTCCGTTCTACTCGGGTTGATTCCATTCTATTCCATTCCATTCCAATCCATTCCATTCCATTCCAATCCATTCCATTCCATTCCATTCCATTCCATTCCATTCCATTCCATTCCATTCCATTGAATTCCATTCCATTCCATTCCATTCCATGGAATTCCGTTCCATTCCATTCCATTCCGTTCCGTTCCATCCCGTTCCGTTCCGTTCCGTTCCGTTGCGTTCCGTTCCGTTCTACTAGGGTTGATTCCATTCTATTCCATTCCATTCCATTCGATTCCATTCGATTCCATTCGATTCCACTCCATTCCATTCCATAGAATTCCATTCCATTCCATTCCATTCCATTGAATTCCATTCCATTCCATTCCATTCCATAGAATTCCATTCCATTCCATTCCATTCCATTGAATTCCATTCCATTCCATTCCATTCCATTGAATTCCATTCCATTCCATTCCATTCCATTCCATTCCATTCCATTCTAATCCATTCGATTCGATTCCATTCCATTCCATTCCATTCCATTCCATTCCATTCCATTCCATTCCATTCCATTCTACTGTTGTCCATTCCATTCCATTCCATTCCATTCCATTCCATTCCATTCCATTCCATTCCTTTCCATTCCATTGCATTCCATTGCATTCCATTCCATTCCATTCCATTCCATTCCATTCCATTCCATTCCGTGCTTCTCGGGTACATTCCGTTCCGTTCCATTCCATTCCATTCCATTCCATTCCGTTCCAGTGCACTCTACTCCACTCCACTCCACTCCACTCCGGTACATTCCATTCCATTCCATTCTACTGGTGTCCATTCCATTCCATTCCATTCCATTCCATTCCATTCCATTCCTTTCCATTCCATTGCATTCCATTGCATTCCATTCCATTCCATTCCATTCCATTCCATTCCATTCCATTCCATTCCACTCCACTCCACTCCACTCCACTCCATTCCACTCCACTCCACTCCGGTACATTCCATTCCATTCCATTCCATTCCATTCCATTCCATTCCGTGCTTCTCGGTTACATTCCGTTCCGTTCCATTCCATTCCATTCCATTCCATTCCATTCCGTTCCAGTGCACTCTACTCCACTCCACTCCACTCCACTCCACTCCGGTACATTCCATTCCATTCCATTCCATTCCATTCCATTCCATTTCCATTCCCATTCCATTTCCATTCCCGTTCCATTTCCATTCCCGTTTCTTTTCCATTCCCGTTCCATTTCCATTCCAGTTCCATTACCATTCCCGTTCCATTTCCATTCCCGATCCATTTCCATTCCCGTTCCATTTCCATTCCCGTTCCATTTCCATTCCCGTTCCGTTACCATTCCCGTTCCATTTCCGTTCCCTTTCCGTTTCCGTTCCCGTTCCATTTCCGTTCTCGTTCCGTTTCCGTTCCCGTTCCATTTCCATTCCCGTTCCATTTCCGTTCCCTTTCCATTTCCATTCCCGTTCCATTTCCATTCCCTTTCTATTTCCATTTCATTCCATTCCATTCTGCTCGGGTACATTCCATTCCATTCCATTGCATTCCATTCCGTTCTGCTCCTGTCCATTCCATTCCATTCCATTCCGTTCCATTCCGTTCTACTCGGGTAGATTCCATTCCATTCCATTCCATTCGATTCCATTCCATTCCATTCCATTCCATTCTACTGGTGTCCATTCCATTCCATTCCATTCCATTCCATTCCATTCCATTCCATTGCATTCCATTCCATTCCATTCCATTCCGTTCCGTTCTACTCGGTTACATTCCATTCAATTCCATTCCATTCCGTTCTACTCGGGTAGATTCCATTCCATTCCATTCCATTCCTTTCCATTCCATTGCATTCCATTGCATTGCATTGCACTCAATTCCATTCCATTCCATTCCATTCCATTCCATTCCATTCCATTCCATTCCGTTCCGTTCAACTCGGTTACATTCCATTCAATTACATTCCATTCCGTTCTACTCGGTTACATACCATTCCATTCCATTCCATTCCATTCCAATCCATTCCATTCCATTCCATTCCGTTCTACTCGTGTACATTCCATTCCATTCCATTCCATTCCATTCCATTCCATTCCATTCCATTCCATTCCATTCCATTCCGTTCTACTTTGGTACATTCCATTCCATTCCATTCCATTCCATTCCATTCCATTCCATTCCATTCCATTCCATTCTACTCAGGTTGATTCCATTCTATTCCATTCCATTCCATTCCATTCCATCCCATTCCATTCCATTCGATTCCATTCCATTCCATTCCATAGAATTCCATTCCATTCCATTCCATTCCATTCCATGGAATTCCATTCCATTCCATTCCATTCCATTCCATTCCATTGAATTCCATTCCATTCCATTCCATTCCATTCCATTCCATTCCATTCCATTCCATTCCATTGAATTCCATTCCGTTCCATTCCATTCCATTGATTTCCGTTCCATTCCACTCCATTCCATTCTGTTCCGTTCCGTTCCGTTCCGTTCCCTTCCGTTGCGTTCCGCTCCGTTCTACTCGGGTTGATTCCATTCTATTCCATTCCAGTCCATTCGATCCCATTCGATTGCATTCGATTCCATTCGATTCCATTCGATTCCACTCCATTCCATTCCATAGAATTCCATTCCATTCCATTCCATTCCATTCCATTCCATTCCATTCCATTCCATTCCATTCCATTCCATTGAATTCCATTCAATTCCATTCCATTACATGGAATTCCATTCCATTCCATTCCATTCCAATCCATAGAATTCCATTCCATTCCATTCCATTCCATTGAATTCCGTTCCATTCCATTCCATTCCGTTCCGTTCCGTTCCGTTCCGTTGCGTTCCGTTCCGTTCCGTTGTGTTCCGTTCCGTTCTACTCGGGTTGATTCCATTCTATTCCATTCCATTCCAATCCATTCCATTCCATTCCATTCCATTCCATTCCATTCCATTGAATTCCATTCCATTCCATTCCATTCCATGGAATTCCGTTCCATTCCATTCCATTCCGTTCCGTTCCATCCCGTTCCGTTCCGTTCCGTTCCGTTGCGTTCCGTTCCGTTCTACTAGGGTTGATTCCATTCTATTCCATTCCATTCCATTCGATTCCATTCGATTCCATTCGATTCCACTCCATTCCATTCCATAGAATTCCATTCCATTCCATTCCATTCCATTGAATTCCATTCCATTCCATTCCATTCCAATTCCATTCCATTCCATTCCATTCCATTGAATTCCATTCCATTCCATTCCATTCCATTCCATTCCATTCCATTCCATTCCATTCTACTGGTGTCCATTCCATTCCATTCCATTCCATTCCATTCCATTCCATTCCTTTCCATTCCATTGCATTCCATTGCATTCCATTCCATTCCATTCCATTCCATTCCATTCCATTCCACTCCACTCCACTCCACTCCACTCCATTCCACTCCACTCCACTCCGGTACATTCCATTCCATTCCATTCCATTCCATTCCATTCCATTCCGTGCTTCTCGGGTATATTCCGTTCCGTTCCATTCCATTCCATTCCATTCCATTCCATTCCGTTCCAGTGCACTCTACTCCACTCCACTCCACTCCACTCCACTCCGGTACATTCCATTCCATTCCATTCCATTCCATTCCATTCCATTTCCATTCCCATTCCATTTCCATTCCCGTTCCATTTCCATTCCCGTTTCTTTTCCATTCCCGTTCCATTTCCATTCCAGTTCCATTACCATTCCCGTTCCATTTCCATTCCCGATCCATTTCCATTCCCGTTCCTTTTCCATTCCCGTTCCATTTCCATTCCCGTTCCGTTACCATTCCCGTTCCATTTCCGTTCCCGTTCCGTTTCCGTTCCCGTTCCATTTCCGTTCTCGTTCCGTTTCCGTTCCCGTTCCATTTCCATTCCCGTTCCATTTCCGTTCCCGTTCCATTTCCATTCCCGTTCCATTTCCATTCCCTTTCCATTTCCATTTCATTCCATTCCGTTCTGCTCGGGTACATTCCATTCCATTCCATTGCATTCCATTCCGTTCTGCTCCTGTCCATTCCATTCCATTCCATTCCGTTCCATTCCGTTCTACTCGGGTAGATTCCATTCCATTCCATTCCATTCCATTCCATTCCATTCCATTCCATTCCATTCTACTGGTGTCCATTCCATTACATTCCATTCCATTCCATTCCATTCCATTCCATTGCATTCCATTCCATTCCATTCCATTCCATTCCATTCCGTTCCGTTCTACTCGGTTACATTCCATTCCATTCCATTCCATTCCATGGAATTCCATTCCATTCCATTCCATTCCATTCCATTCCATAGAATTCCATTCCATTCCATTCCATTCCATTGAATTCCGTTCCATTCCATTCCATTCCGTTCCGTTCCGTTCCGTTTCGTTCCGTTGCGTTCCGTTCCGTTCCGTTGTGTTCCGTTCCATTCTACTCGGGTTGATTCCATTCTATTCCATTCCATTCCAATCCATTCCATTCCATTCCATTGAATTCCATTCCATTCCATTCCATTCCATTCCATTCCATTCCATTCCATTGAATTCCATTCCATTCCATTCCATTCCATTCCATTCCATTCCATTGAATTCCATTCCATTCCATTCCATTCCATGGAATTCCGTTCCATTCCATTCCATTCCGTTCCGTTCCGTCCCGTTCCGTTCCGTTCCGTTCCGTTGCGTTCCGTTCCGTTCTACTCGGGTTGATTCCATTCTATTCCATTCCATTCCATTCGATTCCATTCGATTCCATTCGATTCCACTCCATTCCATTCCATAGAATTCCATTCCATTCCATTGAATTCCATTCCATTCCATTCCATTCCATTGAATTCCATTCCATTCCATTCCATTCCATTGAATTCCATTCCATTCCATTCCATTCCATTCCATTCCATTCCATTCCATTCCATTCCATTCCATTCCATTCTACTGTTGTCCATTCCATTCCATTCCATTCCATTCCATTCCATTCCATTCCATTCCTTTCCATTCCATTGCATTCCATTGCATTCCATTCCATTCCATTCCATTCCATTCCATTCCATTCCATTCCATTCCATTCCATTCCATTCCGTGCTTCTCGGGTACATTCCGTTCCGTTCCATTCCATTCCATTCCATTCCATTCCGTTCCAGTGCACTCTACTCCACTCCACTCCACTCCACTCCGGTACATTCCATTCCATTCCATTCGATTCCATTCGATTCCATTCGATTCCACTCCATTCCATTCCATAGAATTCCATTCCATTCCATTGAATTCCATTCCATTCCATTCCATTCCATTGAATTCCATTCCATTCCATTCCATTCCATAGAATTCCATTCCATTCCATTCCATTCCATTGAATTCCATTCCATTCCATTCCATTCCATTCCATTCCATTCCATTCTAATCCATTCGATTCGATTCCATTCCATTCCATTCCATTCCATTCCATTCCATTCCATTCCATTCCATTCTACTGTTGTCCATTCCATTCCATTCCATTCCATTCCATTCCATTCCATTCCATTCCATAGAATTCCATTCCATTCCATTCCATTCCATTGAATTCCGTTCCATTCCATTCCATTCCGTTCCGTTCCGTTCCGTTCCGTTCCGTTGCGTTCCGTTCCGTTCCGTTGTGTTCCGTTCCGTTCTACTCGGGTTGATTCCATTCTATTCCATTCCATTCCAATCCATTCCATTCCATTCCAATCCATTCCATTCCATTCCATTCCATTCCATTCCATTCCATTCCATTCCATTCCATTGAATTCCATTCCATTCCATTCCATTCCATGGAATTCCGTTCCATTCCATTCCATTCCGTTCCGTTCCATCCCGTTCCGTTCCGTTCCGTTCCGTTGCGTTCCGTTCCGTTCTACTAGGGTTGATTCCATTCTATTCCATTCCATTCCATTCGATTCCATTCGATTCCATTCGATTCCACTCCATTCCATTCCATAGAATTCCATTCCATTCCATTCCATTCCATTGAATTCCATTCCATTCCATTCCATTCCATAGAATTCCATTCCATTCCATTCCATTCCATTGAATTCCATTCCATTCCATTCCATTCCATTGAATTCCATTCCATTCCATTCCATTCCATTCCATTCCATTCCATTCTAATCCATTCGATTCGATTCCATTCCATTCCATTCCATTCCATTCCATTCCATTCCATTCCATTCCATTCCATTCTACTGTTGTCCATTCCATTCCATTCCATTCCATTCCATTCCATTCCATTCCATTCCATTCCTTTCCATTCCATTGCATTCCATTGCATTCCATTCCATTCCATTCCATTCCATTCCATTCCATTCCATTCCGTGCTTCTCGGGTACATTCCGTTCCGTTCCATTCCATTCCATTCCATTCCATTCCGTTCCAGTGCACTCTACTCCACTCCACTCCACTCCACTCCGGTACATTCCATTCCATTCCATTCTACTGGTGTCCATTCCATTCCATTCCATTCCATTCCATTCCATTCCATTCCTTTCCATTCCATTGCATTCCATTGCATTCCATTCCATTCCATTCCATTCCATTCCATTCCATTCCATTCCATTCCACTCCACTCCACTCCACTCCACTCCATTCCACTCCACTCCACTCCGGTACATTCCATTCCATTCCATTCCATTCCATTCCATTCCATTCCGTGCTTCTCGGTTACATTCCGTTCCGTTCCATTCCATTCCATTCCATTCCATTCCATTCCGTTCCAGTGCACTCTACTCCACTCCACTCCACTCCACTCCACTCCGGTACATTCCATTCCATTCCATTCCATTCCATTCCATTCCATTTCCATTCCCATTCCATTTCCATTCCCGTTCCATTTCCATTCCCGTTTCTTTTCCATTCCCGTTCCATTTCCATTCCAGTTCCATTACCATTCCCGTTCCATTTCCATTCCCGATCCATTTCCATTCCCGTTCCATTTCCATTCCCGTTCCATTTCCATTCCCGTTCCGTTACCATTCCCGTTCCATTTCCGTTCCCTTTCCGTTTCCGTTCCCGTTCCATTTCCGTTCTCGTTCCGTTTCCGTTCCCGTTCCATTTCCATTCCCGTTCCATTTCCGTTCCCTTTCCATTTCCATTCCCGTTCCATTTCCATTCCCTTTCTATTTCCATTTCATTCCATTCCATTCTGCTCGGGTACATTCCATTCCATTCCATTGCATTCCATTCCGTTCTGCTCCTGTCCATTCCATTCCATTCCATTCCGTTCCATTCCGTTCTACTCGGGTAGATTCCATTCCATTCCATTCCATTCGATTCCATTCCATTCCATTCCATTCCATTCTACTGGTGTCCATTCCATTCCATTCCATTCCATTCCATTCCATTCCATTCCATTGCATTCCATTCCATTCCATTCCATTCCGTTCCGTTCTACTCGGTTACATTCCATTCAATTCCATTCCATTCCGTTCTACTCGGGTAGATTCCATTCCATTCCATTCCATTCCTTTCCATTCCATTGCATTCCATTGCATTGCATTGCACTCAATTCCATTCCATTCCATTCCATTCCATTCCATTCCATTCCATTCCATTCCGTTCCGTTCAACTCGGTTACATTCCATTCAATTACATTCCATTCCGTTCTACTCGGTTACATACCATTCCATTCCATTCCATTCCATTCCAATCCATTCCATTCCATTCCATTCCGTTCTACTCGTGTACATTCCATTCCATTCCATTCCATTCCATTCCATTCCATTCCATTCCATTCCATTCCGTTCTACTTTGGTACATTCCATTCCATTCCATTCCATTCCATTCCATTCCATTCCATTCCATTCCATTCCATTCTACTCAGGTTGATTCCATTCTATTCCATTCCATTCCATTCCATTCCATCCCATTCCATTCCATTCGATTCCATTCCATTCCATTCCATAGAATTCCATTCCATTCCATTCCATTCCATTCCATGGAATTCCATTCCATTCCATTCCATTCCATTCCATTCCATTGAATTCCATTCCATTCCATTCCATTCCATTCCATTCCATTCCATTCCATTCCATTCCATTGAATTCCATTCCGTTCCATTCCATTCCATTGATTTCCGTTCCATTCCACTCCATTCCATTCTGTTCCGTTCCGTTCCGTTCCGTTCCCTTCCGTTGCGTTCCGCTCCGTTCTACTCGGGTTGATTCCATTCTATTCCATTCCAGTCCATTCGATCCCATTCGATTGCATTCGATTCCATTCGATTCCATTCGATTCCACTCCATTCCATTCCATAGAATTCCATTCCATTCCATTCCATTCCATTCCATTCCATTCCATTCCATTCCATTCCATTCCATTCCATTCCATTGAATTCCATTCAATTCCATTCCATTACATGGAATTCCATTCCATTCCATTCCATTCCAATCCATAGAATTCCATTCCATTCCATTCCATTCCATTGAATTCCGTTCCATTCCATTCCATTCCGTTCCGTTCCGTTCCGTTCCGTTCCGTTGCGTTCCGTTCCGTTCCGTTGTGTTCCGTTCCGTTCTACTCGGGTTGATTCCATTCTATTCCATTCCATTCCAATCCATTCCATTCCATTCCATTCCATTCCATTCCATTCCATTGAATTCCATTCCATTCCATTCCATTCCATGGAATTCCGTTCCATTCCATTCCATTCCGTTCCGTTCCATCCCGTTCCGTTCCGTTCCGTTCCGTTGCGTTCCGTTCCGTTCTACTAGGGTTGATTCCATTCTATTCCATTCCATTCCATTCGATTCCATTCGATTCCATTCGATTCCACTCCATTCCATTCCATAGAATTCCATTCCATTCCATTCCATTCCATTGAATTCCATTCCATTCCATTCCATTCCAATTCCATTCCATTCCATTCCATTCCATTGAATTCCATTCCATTCCATTCCATTCCATTCCATTCCATTCCATTCCATTCCATTCTACTGGTGTCCATTCCATTCCATTCCATTCCATTCCATTCCATTCCATTCCTTTCCATTCCATTGCATTCCATTGCATTCCATTCCATTCCATTCCATTCCATTCCATTCCATTCCACTCCACTCCACTCCACTCCACTCCATTCCACTCCACTCCACTCCGGTACATTCCATTCCATTCCATTCCATTCCATTCCATTCCATTCCGTGCTTCTCGGGTATATTCCGTTCCGTTCCATTCCATTCCATTCCATTCCATTCCATTCCGTTCCAGTGCACTCTACTCCACTCCACTCCACTCCACTCCACTCCGGTACATTCCATTCCATTCCATTCCATTCCATTCCATTCCATTTCCATTCCCATTCCATTTCCATTCCCGTTCCATTTCCATTCCCGTTTCTTTTCCATTCCCGTTCCATTTCCATTCCAGTTCCATTACCATTCCCGTTCCATTTCCATTCCCGATCCATTTCCATTCCCGTTCCTTTTCCATTCCCGTTCCATTTCCATTCCCGTTCCGTTACCATTCCCGTTCCATTTCCGTTCCCGTTCCGTTTCCGTTCCCGTTCCATTTCCGTTCTCGTTCCGTTTCCGTTCCCGTTCCATTTCCATTCCCGTTCCATTTCCGTTCCCGTTCCATTTCCATTCCCGTTCCATTTCCATTCCCTTTCCATTTCCATTTCATTCCATTCCGTTCTGCTCGGGTACATTCCATTCCATTCCATTGCATTCCATTCCGTTCTGCTCCTGTCCATTCCATTCCATTCCATTCCGTTCCATTCCGTTCTACTCGGGTAGATTCCATTCCATTCCATTCCATTCCATTCCATTCCATTCCATTCCATTCCATTCTACTGGTGTCCATTCCATTACATTCCATTCCATTCCATTCCATTCCATTCCATTGCATTCCATTCCATTCCATTCCATTCCATTCCATTCCGTTCCGTTCTACTCGGTTACATTCCATTCCATTCCATTCCATTCCATGGAATTCCATTCCATTCCATTCCATTCCATTCCATTCCATAGAATTCCATTCCATTCCATTCCATTCCATTGAATTCCGTTCCATTCCATTCCATTCCGTTCCGTTCCGTTCCGTTTCGTTCCGTTGCGTTCCGTTCCGTTCCGTTGTGTTCCGTTCCATTCTACTCGGGTTGATTCCATTCTATTCCATTCCATTCCAATCCATTCCATTCCATTCCATTGAATTCCATTCCATTCCATTCCATTCCATTCCATTCCATTCCATTCCATTGAATTCCATTCCATTCCATTCCATTCCATTCCATTCCATTCCATTGAATTCCATTCCATTCCATTCCATTCCATGGAATTCCGTTCCATTCCATTCCATTCCGTTCCGTTCCGTCCCGTTCCGTTCCGTTCCGTTCCGTTGCGTTCCGTTCCGTTCTACTCGGGTTGATTCCATTCTATTCCATTCCATTCCATTCGATTCCATTCGATTCCATTCGATTCCACTCCATTCCATTCCATAGAATTCCATTCCATTCCATTGAATTCCATTCCATTCCATTCCATTCCATTGAATTCCATTCCATTCCATTCCATTCCATTGAATTCCATTCCATTCCATTCCATTCCATTCCATTCCATTCCATTCCATTCCATTCCATTCCATTCTACTGTTGTCCATTCCATTCCATTCCATTCCATTCCATTCCATTCCATTCCATTCCTTTCCATTCCATTGCATTCCATTGCATTCCATTCCATTCCATTCCATTCCATTCCATTCCATTCCATTCCATTCCATTCCATTCCATTCCATTCCGTGCTTCTCGGGTACATTCCGTTCCGTTCCATTCCATTCCATTCCATTCCATTCCGTTCCAGTGCACTCTACTCCACTCCACTCCACTCCACTCCGGTACATTCCATTCCATTCCATTCGATTCCATTCGATTCCATTCGATTCCACTCCATTCCATTCCATAGAATTCCATTCCATTCCATGGAATTCCATTCCATTCCATTCCATTCCATTGAATTCCATTCCATTCCATTCCATTCCATAGAATTCCATTCCATTCCATTCCATTCCATTGAATTCCATTCCATTCCATTCCATTCCATTCCATTCCATTCCATTCTAATCCATTCGATTCGATTCCATTCCATTCCATTCCATTCCATTCCATTCCATTCCATTCCATTCCATTCTACTGTTGTCCATTCCATTCCATTCCATTCCATTCCATTCCATTCCATTCCATTCCATTCCATTCCTTTCCATTCCATTGCATTCCATTGCATTCCATTCCATTCCATTCCATTCCATTCCATTCCATTCCATTCCATTCCATTCCACTCCACACCACTCCACTCCACTCCATTCCACTCCACTCCACTCCGGTACATTCCATTCCATTCCATTCCATTCCATTCCATTCCATTCCATTCCGTGCTTCTCGGGTACATTCCGTTCCGTTCCATTCCATTCCATTCCATTCCATTCCGTTCCAGTGCACTCTACTCCACTCCACTCCACTCCACTCCGGTACATTCCATTCCATTCCATTCTACTGGTGTCCATTCCATTCCATTCCATTCCATTCCATTCCATTCCATTCCTTTCCATTCCATTGCATTCCATTGCATTCCATTCCATTCCATTCCATTCCATTCCATTCCATTCCATTCCACTCCACTCCACTCCACTCCACTCCATTCCACTCCACTCCACTCCGGTACATTCCATTCCATTCCATTCCATTCCATTCCATTCCATTCCGTGCTTCTCGGGTACATTCCGTTCCGTTCCATTCCATTCCATTCCATTCCATTCCATTCCGTTCCAGTGCACTCTACTCCACTCCACTCCACTCCACTCCACTCCGGTACATTCCATTCCATTCCATTCCATTCCATTCCATTCCATTTCCATTCCCATTCCATTTCCATTCCCGTTCCATTTCCATTCCCGTTTCTTTTCCATTCCCGTTCCATTTCCATTCCAGTTCCATTACCATTCCCGTTCCATTTCCATTCCCGATCCATTTCCATTCCCGTTCCATTTCCATTCCCGTTCCATTTCCATTCCCGTTCCGTTACCATTCCCGTTCCATTTCCGTTCCCTTTCCGTTTCCGTTCCCGTTCCATTTCCGTTCTCGTTCCGTTTCCGTTCCCGTTCCATTTCCATTCCCGTTCCATTTCCGTTCCCTTTCCATTTCCATTCCCGTTCCATTTCCATTCCCTTTCCATTTCCATTTCATTCCATTCCATTCTGCTCGGGTACATTCCATTCCATTCCATTGCATTCCATTCCGTTCTGCTCCTGTCCATTCCATTCCATTCCATTCCGTTCCATTCCGTTCTACTCGGGTAGATTCCATTCCATTCCATTCCATTCCATTCCATTCCATTCCATTCCATTCCATTCCATTCTACTGGTGTCCATTCCATTCCATTCCATTCCATTCCATTCCATTCCATTCCGTTCCGTTCTACTCGGTTACATTCCATTCAATTCCATTCCATTCCGTTCTACTCGGGTAGATTCCATTCCATTCCATTCCATTCCTTTCCATTCCATTGCATTCCATTGCATTGCATTGCACTCAATTCCATTCCATTCCATTCCATTCCATTCCATTCCATTCCATTCCATTCCGTTCCGTTCAACTCGGTTACATTCCATTCAATTACATTCCATTCCGTTCTACTCGGTTACATACCATTCCATTCCATTCCATTCCATTCCAATCCATTCCATTCCATTCCATTCCGTTCTACTCGTGTACATTCCATTCCATTCCATTCCATTCCATTCCATTCCATTCCATTCCATTCCATTCCATTCCATTCCATTCCATTCCGTTCTACTTTGGTACATTCCATTCCATTCCATTCCATTCCATTCCATTCCATTCCATTCCATTCCATTCCATTCCATTCTACTCAGGTTGATTCCATTCTATTCCATTCCATTCCATTCCATTCCATCCCATTCCATTCCATTCGATTCCATTCCATTCCATTCCATAGAATTCCATTCCATTCCATTCCATTCCATTCCATGGAATTCCATTCCATTCCATTCCATTCCATTCCATTCCATTCCATTTAATTCCATTCCATTCCATTCCATTCCATTCCATTCCATTCCATTCCATTCCATTCCATTGAATTCCATTCCGTTCCATTCCATTCCATTGATTTCCGTTCCATTCCACTCCATTCCATTCTGTTCCGTTCCGTTCCGTTCCGTTCCCTTCCGTTGCGTTCCGCTCCGTTCTACTCGGGTTGATTCCATTCTATTCCATTCCAGTCCATTCGATCCCATTCGATTGCATTCGATTCCATTCGATTCCATTCGATTCCACTCCATTCCATTCCATAGAATTCCATTCCATTCCATTCCATTCCATTCCATTCCATTCCATTCCATTCCATTGAATTCCATTCAATTCCATTCCATTACATGGAATTCCATTCCATTCCATTCCATTCCAATCCATAGAATTCCATTCCATTCCATTCCATTCCATTGAATTCCGTTCCATTCCATTCCATTCCGTTCCGTTCCGTTCCGTTCCGTTCCGTTGCGTTCCGTTCCGTTCCGTTGTGTTCCGTTCCGTTCTACTCGGGTTGATTCCATTCTATTCCATTCCATTCCAATCCATTCCATTCCATTCCATTCCATTCCATTCCATTCCATTGAATTCCATTCCATTCCATTCCATTCCATGGAATTCCGTTCCATTCCATTCCATTCCGTTCCGTTCCATCCCGTTCCGTTCCGTTCCGTTCCGTTGCGTTCCGTTCCGTTCTACTAGGGTTGATTCCATTCTATTCCATTCCATTCCATTCGATTCCATTCGATTCCATTCGATTCCACTCCATTCCATTCCATAGAATTCCATTCCATTCCATTCCATTCCATAGAATTCCATTCCATTCCATTCCATTCCAATTCCATTCCATTCCATTCCATTCCATTGAATTCCATTCCATTCCATTCCATTCCATTCCATTCCATTCCATTCCATTCTACTGGTGTCCATTGCATTCCATTCCATTCCATTCCATTCCATTCCATTCCTTTCCATTCCATTGCATTCCATTGCATTCCATTCCATTCCATTCCATTCCATTCCATTCCACTCCACTCCACTCCACTCCACTCCATTCCACTCCACTCCACTCCGGTACATTCCATTCCATTCCATTCCATTCCATTCCATTCCATTCCGTGCTTCTCGGGTACATTCCGTTCCGTTCCATTCCATTCCATTCCATTCCATTCCATTCCGTTCCAGTGCACTCTACTCCACTCCACTCCACTCCACTCCACTCCGGTACATTCCATTCCATTCCATTCCATTCCATTCCATTCCATTCCATTTCCATTCCCATTCCATTTCCATTCCCGTTCCATTTCCATTCCCGTTTCTTTTCCATTCCCGTTCCATTTCCATTCCAGTTCCATTACCATTCCCGTTCCATTTCCATTCCCGATCCATTTCCATTCCCGTTCCTTTTCCATTCCCGTTCCATTTCCATTCCCGTTCCGTTACCATTCCCGTTCCATTTCCGTTCCCGTTCCGTTTCCGTTCCCGTTCCATTTCCGTTCTCGTTCCGTTTCCGTTCCCGTTCCATTTCCATTCCCGTTCCATTTCCGTTCCCGTTCCATTTCCATTCCCGTTCCATTTCCATTCCCTTTCCATTTCCATTTCATTCCATTCCGTTCTGCTCGGGTACATTCCATTCCATTCCATTGCATTCCATTCCGTTCTGCTCCTGTCCATTCCATTCCATTCCATTCCGTTCCATTCCGTTCTACTCGGGTAGATTCCATTCCATTCCATTCCATTCCATTCCATTCCATTCCATTCCATTCTACTGGTGTCCATTCCATTACATTCCATTCCATTCCATTCCATTCCATTCCATTGCATTCCATTCCATTCCATTCCATTCCATTCCATTCCGTTCCGTTCTACTCGGTTACATTCCATTCCATTCCATTCCATTCCATGGAATTCCATTCCATTCCATTCCATTCCATTCCATTCCATAGAATTCCATTCCATTCCATTCCATTCCATTGAATTCCGTTCCATTCCATTCCATTCCGTTCCGTTCCGTTCCGTTTCGTTCCGTTGCGTTCCGTTCCGTTCCGTTGTGTTCCGTTCCGTTCTACTCGGGTTGATTCCATTCTATTCCATTCCATTCCAATCCATTCCATTCCATTCCATTGAATTCCATTCCATTCCATTCCATTCCATTCCATTCCATTCCATTCCATTCCATTCCATTGAATTCCATTCCATTCCATTCCATTCCATTCCATTCCATTGAATTCCATTCCATTCCATTCCATTCCATGGAATTCCGTTCCATTCCATTCCATTCCGTTCCGTTCCGTCCCGTTCCGTTCCGTTCCGTTCCGTTGCGTTCCGTTCCGTTCTACTCGGGTTGATTCCATTCTATTCCATTCCATTCCATTCGATTCCATTCGATTCCATTCGATTCCACTCCATTCCATTCCATAGAATTCCATTCCATTCCATTGAATTCCATTCCATTCCATTCCATTCCATTGAATTCCATTCCATTCCATTCCATTCCATTGAATTCCATTCCATTCCATTCCATTCCATTCCATTCCATTCCATTCCATTCCATTCCATTCCATTCCATTCCATTCCATTCTACTGTTGTCCATTCCATTCCATTCCATTCCATTCCATTCCATTCCATTCCATTCCATTCCTTTCCATTCCATTGCATTCCATTGCATTCCATTCCATTCCATTCCATTCCATTCCATTCCATTCCATTCCATTCCATTCCATTCCATTCCATTCCGTGCTTCTCGGGTACATTCCGTTCCGTTCCATTCCATTCCATTCCATTCCATTCCGTTCCTGTGCACTCTACTCCACTCCACTCCACTCCACTCCGGTACATTCCATTCCATTCCATTCCATTCCATTCCATTCCATTTCCATTCCCATTCCATTTCCATTCCCGTTCCATTTCCATTCCCGTTTCTTTTCCATTCCCGTTCCATTTCCATTCCCGTTCCATTACCATTCCCGTTCCATTTCCATTCCCGATCCATTTCCATTCCCGTTCCTTTTCCATTCCCGTTCCATTTCCATTCCTGTTCCGTTACCATTCCCGTTCCATTTCCGTTCCCGTTCCGTTTCCGTTCCCGTTCCATTTCCCTTCTCGTTCCGTTTCCGTTCCCGTTCCATTTCCATTCCCGTTCTATTTCCGTTCCCGTTCCATTTCCATTCCCGTTACATTTCCATTCCCTTTCCATTTCCATTTCATTCCATTCCGTTCTGCTCGGGTACATTCCATTCCATTCCATTGCATTCCATTCCGTTCTGCTCCTGTCCATTCCATTCCATTCCATTCCGTTCCATTCCGTTCTACTCGGGTAGATTCCATTCCATTCCATTCCATTCCATTCCATTCCATTCCATTCCATTCCATTCCATTCCATTCCGTTCTACTCGGGTTGATTCCATTCTATTCCATTCCATTCCATTCGATCCCATTTGATTCCATTCGATTCCATTCAATTCCATTCGATTCCATTCCATTCCATTCCATTCCATTCCATTCCATTCCATTGAATTCCATTCCATTCCATTCCATTCCATTCCATTCCATTCCGTTCCATTCCATTCCATTCCATTCCATTCCATTTGAATTCCATTCCATTCCATTCCATTGAATTCCATTCCATTCCATTTGAATTCCATTCCATTCCAATCCATTCCATTCCATTCCATTCCATTCCATTCCATTCCATTCCATTCCATTCCATTCCATTCCATGGAATTCCATTCCATTCCATTCCATTCCATGGAATTCCATTCCATTCCATTCCATTCCATTCCATTCCATTGAATTCCATTCCATTCCATTCCATTCCATTCCATTCCATTCCACTCCATTGAATTCCATTCCGTTCCATTCCATTCCATTGAATTCCGTTCCATTCCACTCCATTCCATTCCGTTCCGTTCCGTTCCGTTCCGTTACCTTCCGTTGCGTTCCGCTCCGTT
>NC_073236.2:12925000-12932500 GCF_029281585.2 Gorilla gorilla gorilla | reverse complement strand
CCATTCCAGTTCCATTACCATTCCCGTTCCATTTCCATTCCCGATCCATTTCCATTCCCGTTCCATTTCCATTCCCGTTCCATTTCCATTCCCGTTCCGTTACCATTCCCGTTCCATTTCCGTTCCCGTTCCGTTTCCGTTCCTGTTCCATTTCCGTTCTCGTTCCGTTTCCGTTCCCGTTCCATTTCCATTCCCGTTCCATTTCCGTTCCCTTTCCATTTCCATTCCCGTTCCATTTCCATTCCCTTTCCATTTCCATTTCATTCCATTCCATTCTGCTCGGGTACATTCCATTCCATTCCATTGCATTCCATTCCGTTCTGCTCCTGTCCATTCCATTCCATTCCATTCCGTTCCATTCCGTTCTACTCGGGTAGATTCCATTCCATTCCATTCCATTCCATTCCATTCCAATCCATTCCATTCTACTGGTGTCCATTCCATTCCATTCCATTCCATTCCATTCCATTCCATTCCATTCCATTGCATTCCATTCCATTCCATTCCATTCCGTTCCGTTCTACCCGGTTACATTCCATTCAATTCCATTCCATTCCGTTCTACTCGGGTAGATTCCATTCCATTCCATTCCATTCCTTTCCATTCCATTGCATTCCATTGCATTGCATTGCACTCAATTCCATTCCATTCCATTCCATTCCATTCCATTCCATTCCATTCCATTCCGTTCCGTTCAACTCGGTTACATTCCATTCAATTACATTCCATTCCGTTCTACTCGGTTACATACCATTCCATTCCATTCCATTCCATTCCAATCCATTCCATTCCATTCCATTCCGTTCTACTCGTGTACATTCCATTCCATTCCATTCCATTCCATTCCATTCCATTACGTTCTACTTTGGTACATTCCATTCCATTCCATTCCATTCCATTCCATTCCATTCCATTCCATTCCATTCCATTCCATTCTACTCAGGTTGATTCCATTCTATTCCATTCCATTCCATTCCATTCCATTCCATTCCATTCCATTCGATTCCATTCCATTCCATTCCATAGAATTCCATTCCATTCCATTCCATTCCATTCCATTCCATTCCATGGAATTCCATTCCATTCCATTCCATTCCATTCCATTCCATTCCATTCCATGGAATTCCATTCCGTTCCATTCCATTCCATTGAATTCCATTCCATTCCATTCCATTCCATTCCATTCCATTCCATTCCATTGAATTCCATTCCATTGAATTCCATTCCATTCCATTCTATTCCATTCCATTCCATCCCATTCCATTCCATTCCATTCCATTCCGTTCTACTCGGGTTGATTCCATTCTATTCCATTCCATTCCATTCGATCCCATTTGATTCCATTCGATTCCATTCAATTCCATTCGATTCCATTCCATTCCACTCCATTCCATTCCATTGAATTCCATTCCATTCCATTCCATTCCATTCCATTCCATTCCATTCCATGGAATTCCATTCCATTCCATTCCATTCCATTCCATTCCATAGAATTCCATTCCATTCCATTCCATTCCATTGAATTCCGTTCCATTCCATTCCATTCCGTTCCGTTCCGTTCCGTTCCGTTCCGTTGCGTTCCGTTCCGTTCCGTTGTGTTCCGTTCCGTTCTACTCGGGATGATTCCATTCTATTCCATTCCATTCCAATCCATTCCATTCCATTCCATTGAATTCCATTCCATTCCATTCCATTCCATTCCATTCCATTCCATTCCATTCCATTCCATTCCAATCCATTCCATTCCATTCCATTCCATTCCATTCCATTCCATTCCATGGAATTCCATTCCATTCCATTCCATTCCATTCCATTCCATTCCATTCCATTCCATTCCATTCCATTGAATTCCATTCCATTCCATTCCATTCCATTCCATTCCATTCCATTCCATTGAATTCCATTCCATTCCATTCCATTCCATTGAATTCCGTTTCATTCCACTCCATTCCATTCCGTTCCGTTCCGTTCCGTTCCGTTCCCTTCCGTTGCGTTCCGCTCCGTTCTACTCGGGTTGATTCCATTCTATTCCATTCCAGTCCATTCGATCCCATTCGATTGCATTCGATTCCATTCGATTCCATTCGATTCCACTCCATTCCATTCCATAGAATTCCATTCCATTCCATTGAATTCCATTGAATTCCATTCCATTCCATTGAATTCCATTCCATTCCATTCCATTCCATGGAATTCCATTCCATTCCATTCCATTCCAATCCATAGAATTCCATTCCATTCAATTCCATTCCATTGAATTCCGTTCCATTCCATTCCATTCCGTTCCGTTCCGTTCCGTCCCGTTCCGTTGCGTTCCGTTCCGTTCCGTTGTGTTCCGTTCCGTTCTACTCGGGTTGATTCCATTCTATTCCATTCCATTCCAATCCATTCCATTCCATTCCATTCCATTCCATTCCATTCCATTCCATTCCATTCCATTCCATTCCATGGAATTCCGTTCCATTCCATTCCATTCCGTTCCGTTCCATCCCGTTCCGTTCCGTTCCGTTCCGTTGCGTTCCGTTCCGTTCTACTAGGGTTGATTCCATTCTATTCCATTCCATTCCATTCGATTCCATTCGATTCCATTCGATTCCACTCCATTCCATTCCATAGAATTCCATTCCATTCCATTCCATTCCATTGAATTCCATTCCATTCCATTCCATTCCATTGAATTCCATTCCATTCCATTCCATTCCATTGAATTCCATTCCATTCCATTCCATTCCATTCCATTCCATTCCATTCCATTCTACTGGTGTCCATTCCATTCCATTCCATTCCATTCCATTCCATTCCATTCCATTCCTTTCCATTCCATTGCATTCCATTGCATTCCATTCCATTCCATTCCATTCCATTCCACTCCACTCCACTCCACTCCACTCCATTCCACTCCACTCCACTCCGGTACATTCCATTCCATTCCATTCCATTCCATTCCATTCCATTCCATAGAATTCCATTCCATTCCATTCCATTCCATTGAATTCCGTTCCATTCCATTCCATTCCGTTCCGTTCCGTTCCGTTCCGTTCCGTTGCGTTCCGTTCCGTTCCGTTGTGTTCCGTTCCGTTCTACTCGGGATGATTCCATTCTATTCCATTCCATTCCAATCCATTCCATTCCATTCCATTGAATTCCATTCCATTCCATTCCATTCCATTCCATTCCATTCCATTCCATTCCATTCCATTCCATTCCATTCCAATCCATTCCATTCCATTCCATTCCATTCCATTCCATTCCATTCCATTCCATGGAATTCCATTCCATTCCATTCCATTCCATTCCATTCCATTCCATTCCATTCCATTCCATTCCATTCCATTCCATTCCATTCCATTCCATTCCATTCCATTTGAATTCCATTCCATTCCAATCCATTCCATTCCATTCCATTCCATTCCATTCCATTCCATTCCATTCCATTCCATTCCATTCCATTCCATTCCATTCCATTCCATTCCATTGAATTCCATTCCGTTCCATTCCATTCCATTGATTTCCGTTCCATTCCACTCCATTCCATTCTGTTCCGTTCCGTTCCGTTCCGTTCCCTTCCGTTGCGTTCCGCTCCGTTCTACTCGGGTTGATTCCATTCTATTCCATTCCAGTCCATTCGATCCCATTCGATTGCATTCGATTCCATTCGATTCCATTCGATTCCACTCCATTCCATTCCATAGAATTCCATTCCATTCCATTCCATTCCATTCCATTCCATTCCATTCCATTCCATTGAATTCCATTCAATTCCATTCCATTACATGGAATTCCATTCCATTCCATTCCATTCCAATCCATAGAATTCCATTCCATTCCATTCCATTCCATTGAATTCCGTTCCATTCCATTCCATTCCGTTCCGTTCCGTTCCGTTCCGTTCCGTTGCGTTCCGTTCCGTTCCGTTGTGTTCCGTTCCGTTCTACTCGGGTTGATTCCATTCTATTCCATTCCATTCCAATCCATTCCATTCCATTCCATTCCATTCCATTCCATTCCATTGAATTCCATTCCATTCCATTCCATTCCATGGAATTCCGTTCCATTCCATTCCATTCCGTTCCGTTCCATCCCGTTCCGTTCCGTTCCGTTCCGTTGCGTTCCGTTCCGTTCTACTAGGGTTGATTCCATTCTATTCCATTCCATTCCATTCGATTCCATTCGATTCCATTCGATTCCACTCCATTCCATTCCATAGAATTCCATTCCATTCCATTCCATTCCATAGAATTCCATTCCATTCCATTCCATTCCAATTCCATTCCATTCCATTCCATTCCATTGAATTCCATTCCATTCCATTCCATTCCATTCCATTCCATTCCATTCCATTCTACTGGTGTCCATTGCATTCCATTCCATTCCATTCCATTCCATTCCATTCCTTTCCATTCCATTGCATTCCATTGCATTCCATTCCATTCCATTCCATTCCATTCCATTCCACTCCACTCCACTCCACTCCACTCCATTCCACTCCACTCCACTCCGGTACATTCCATTCCATTCCATTCCATTCCATTCCATTCCATTCCGTGCTTCTCGGGTACATTCCGTTCCGTTCCATTCCATTCCATTCCATTCCATTCCATTCCGTTCCAGTGCACTCTACTCCACTCCACTCCACTCCACTCCACTCCGGTACATTCCATTCCATTCCATTCCATTCCATTCCATTCCATTCCATTTCCATTCCCATTCCATTTCCATTCCCGTTCCATTTCCATTCCCGTTTCTTTTCCATTCCCGTTCCATTTCCATTCCAGTTCCATTACCATTCCCGTTCCATTTCCATTCCCGATCCATTTCCATTCCCGTTCCTTTTCCATTCCCGTTCCATTTCCATTCCCGTTCCGTTACCATTCCCGTTCCATTTCCGTTCCCGTTCCGTTTCCGTTCCCGTTCCATTTCCGTTCTCGTTCCGTTTCCGTTCCCGTTCCATTTCCATTCCCGTTCCATTTCCGTTCCCGTTCCATTTCCATTCCCGTTCCATTTCCATTCCCTTTCCATTTCCATTTCATTCCATTCCGTTCTGCTCGGGTACATTCCATTCCATTCCATTGCATTCCATTCCGTTCTGCTCCTGTCCATTCCATTCCATTCCATTCCGTTCCATTCCGTTCTACTCGGGTAGATTCCATTCCATTCCATTCCATTCCATTCCATTCCATTCCATTCCATTCTACTGGTGTCCATTCCATTACATTCCATTCCATTCCATTCCATTCCATTCCATTGCATTCCATTCCATTCCATTCCATTCCATTCCATTCCGTTCCGTTCTACTCGGTTACATTCCATTCCATTCCATTCCATTCCATGGAATTCCATTCCATTCCATTCCATTCCATTCCATTCCATAGAATTCCATTCCATTCCATTCCATTCCATTGAATTCCGTTCCATTCCATTCCATTCCGTTCCGTTCCGTTCCGTTTCGTTCCGTTGCGTTCCGTTCCGTTCCGTTGTGTTCCGTTCCGTTCTACTCGGGTTGATTCCATTCTATTCCATTCCATTCCAATCCATTCCATTCCATTCCATTGAATTCCATTCCATTCCATTCCATTCCATTCCATTCCATTCCATTCCATTCCATTCCATTGAATTCCATTCCATTCCATTCCATTCCATTCCATTCCATTGAATTCCATTCCATTCCATTCCATTCCATGGAATTCCGTTCCATTCCATTCCATTCCGTTCCGTTCCGTCCCGTTCCGTTCCGTTCCGTTCCGTTGCGTTCCGTTCCGTTCTACTCGGGTTGATTCCATTCTATTCCATTCCATTCCATTCGATTCCATTCGATTCCATTCGATTCCACTCCATTCCATTCCATAGAATTCCATTCCATTCCATTGAATTCCATTCCATTCCATTCCATTCCATTGAATTCCATTCCATTCCATTCCATTCCATTGAATTCCATTCCATTCCATTCCATTCCATTCCATTCCATTCCATTCCATTCCATTCCATTCCATTCCATTCCATTCCATTCCATTCTACTGTTGTCCATTCCATTCCATTCCATTCCATTCCATTCCATTCCATTCCATTCCATTCCTTTCCATTCCATTGCATTCCATTGCATTCCATTCCATTCCATTCCATTCCATTCCATTCCATTCCATTCCATTCCATTCCATTCCATTCCATTCCGTGCTTCTCGGGTACATTCCGTTCCGTTCCATTCCATTCCATTCCATTCCATTCCGTTCCTGTGCACTCTACTCCACTCCACTCCACTCCACTCCGGTACATTCCATTCCATTCCATTCCATTCCATTCCATTCCATTTCCATTCCCATTCCATTTCCATTCCCGTTCCATTTCCATTCCCGTTTCTTTTCCATTCCCGTTCCATTTCCATTCCCGTTCCATTACCATTCCCGTTCCATTTCCATTCCCGATCCATTTCCATTCCCGTTCCTTTTCCATTCCCGTTCCATTTCCATTCCTGTTCCGTTACCATTCCCGTTCCATTTCCGTTCCCGTTCCGTTTCCGTTCCCGTTCCATTTCCCTTCTCGTTCCGTTTCCGTTCCCGTTCCATTTCCATTCCCGTTCTATTTCCGTTCCCGTTCCATTTCCATTCCCGTTACATTTCCATTCCCTTTCCATTTCCATTTCATTCCATTCCGTTCTGCTCGGGTACATTCCATTCCATTCCATTGCATTCCATTCCGTTCTGCTCCTGTCCATTCCATTCCATTCCATTCCGTTCCATTCCGTTCTACTCGGGTAGATTCCATTCCATTCCATTCCATTCCATTCCATTCCATTCCATTCCATTCCATTCCATTCCATTCCGTTCTACTCGGGTTGATTCCATTCTATTCCATTCCATTCCATTCGATCCCATTTGATTCCATTCGATTCCATTCAATTCCATTCGATTCCATTCCATTCCATTCCATTCCATTCCATTCCATTCCATTGAATTCCATTCCATTCCATTCCATTCCATTCCATTCCATTCCGTTCCATTCCATTCCATTCCATTCCATTCCATTTGAATTCCATTCCATTCCATTCCATTGAATTCCATTCCATTCCATTTGAATTCCATTCCATTCCAATCCATTCCATTCCATTCCATTCCATTCCATTCCATTCCATTCCATTCCATTCCATTCCATTCCATGGAATTCCATTCCATTCCATTCCATTCCATGGAATTCCATTCCATTCCATTCCATTCCATTCCATTCCATTGAATTCCATTCCATTCCATTCCATTCCATTCCATTCCATTCCACTCCATTGAATTCCATTCCGTTCCATTCCATTCCATTGAATTCCGTTCCATTCCACTCCATTCCATTCCGTTCCGTTCCGTTCCGTTCCGTTACCTTCCGTTGCGTTCCGCTCCGTTCTACTCGGGTTGATTCCATTCTATTCCATTCCTGTCCATTCGATCCCATTCGATTGCATTCGATTCCATTCGATTCCATTCGATTCCACTCCATTCCATTCCATAGAATTCCATTCCA
>NC_073236.2:12882500-12922500 GCF_029281585.2 Gorilla gorilla gorilla | reverse complement strand
TCCGTTCCCGTTCCGTTTCCGTTCCTGTTCCATTTCCGTTCTCGTTCCGTTTCCGTTCCCGTTCCATTTCCATTCCCGTTCCATTTCCGTTCCCTTTCCATTTCCATTCCCGTTCCATTTCCATTCCCTTTCCATTTCCATTTCATTCCATTCCATTCTGCTCGGGTACATTCCATTCCATTCCATTGCATTCCATTCCGTTCTGCTCCTGTCCATTCCATTCCATTCCATTCCGTTCCATTCCGTTCTACTCGGGTAGATTCCATTCCATTCCATTCCATTCCATTCCATTCCAATCCATTCCATTCTACTGGTGTCCATTCCATTCCATTCCATTCCATTCCATTCCATTCCATTCCATTCCATTGCATTCCATTCCATTCCATTCCATTCCGTTCCGTTCTACCCGGTTACATTCCATTCAATTCCATTCCATTCCGTTCTACTCGGGTAGATTCCATTCCATTCCATTCCATTCCTTTCCATTCCATTGCATTCCATTGCATTGCATTGCACTCAATTCCATTCCATTCCATTCCATTCCATTCCATTCCATTCCATTCCATTCCGTTCCGTTCAACTCGGTTACATTCCATTCAATTACATTCCATTCCGTTCTACTCGGTTACATACCATTCCATTCCATTCCATTCCATTCCAATCAATTCCATTCCATTCCATTCCGTTCTACTCGTGTACATTCCATTCCATTCCATTCCATTCCATTCCATTCCATTACGTTCTACTTTGGTACATTCCATTCCATTCCATTCCATTCCATTCCATTCCATTCCATTCCATTCCATTCCATTCCATTCTACTCAGGTTGATTCCATTCTATTCCATTCCATTCCATTCCATTCCATTCCATTCCATTCCATTCGATTCCATTCCATTCCATTCCATAGAATTCCATTCCATTCCATTCCATTCCATTCCATTCCATTCCATGGAATTCCATTCCATTCCATTCCATTCCATTCCATTCCATTCCATTCCATGGAATTCCATTCCGTTCCATTCCATTCCATTGAATTCCATTCCATTCCATTCCATTCCATTCCATTCCATTCCATTCCATTGAATTCCATTCCATTGAATTCCATTCCATTCCATTCTATTCCATTCCATTCCATCCCATTCCATTCCATTCCATTCCATTCCGTTCTACTCGGGTTGATTCCATTCTATTCCATTCCATTCCATTCGATCCCATTTGATTCCATTCGATTCCATTCAATTCCATTCGATTCCATTCCATTCCACTCCATTCCATTCCATTGAATTCCATTCCATTCCATTCCATTCCATTCCATTCCATTCCATTCCATGGAATTCCATTCCATTCCATTCCATTCCATTCCATTCCATAGAATTCCATTCCATTCCATTCCATTCCATTGAATTCCGTTCCATTCCATTCCATTCCGTTCCGTTCCGTTCCGTTCCGTTCCGTTGCGTTCCGTTCCGTTCCGTTGTGTTCCGTTCCGTTCTACTCGGGATGATTCCATTCTATTCCATTCCATTCCAATCCATTCCATTCCATTCCATTGAATTCCATTCCATTCCATTCCATTCCATTCCATTCCATTCCATTCCATTCCATTCCATTCCATTCCAATCCATTCCATTCCATTCCATTCCATTCCATTCCATTCCATTCCATGGAATTCCATTCCATTCCATTCCATTCCATTCCATTCCATTCCATTCCATTCCATTCCATTCCATTGAATTCCATTCCATTCCATTCCATTCCATTCCATTCCATTCCATTCCATTGAATTCCATTCCATTCCATTCCATTCCATTGAATTCCGTTTCATTCCACTCCATTCCATTCCGTTCCGTTCCGTTCCGTTCCGTTCCCTTCCGTTGCGTTCCGCTCCGTTCTACTCGGGTTGATTCCATTCTATTCCATTCCAGTCCATTCGATCCCATTCGATTGCATTCGATTCCATTCGATTCCATTCGATTCCACTCCATTCCATTCCATAGAATTCCATTCCATTCCATTGAATTCCATTGAATTCCATTCCATTCCATTGAATTCCATTCCATTCCATTCCATTCCATGGAATTCCATTCCATTCCATTCCATTCCAATCCATAGAATTCCATTCCATTCAATTCCATTCCATTGAATTCCGTTCCATTCCATTCCATTCCGTTCCGTTCCGTTCCGTCCCGTTCCGTTGCGTTCCGTTCCGTTCCGTTGTGTTCCGTTCCGTTCTACTCGGGTTGATTCCATTCTATTCCATTCCATTCCAATCCATTCCATTCCATTCCATTCCATTCCATTCCATTCCATTCCATTCCATTCCATTCCATTCCATTCCATGGAATTCCGTTCCATTCCATTCCATTCCGTTCCGTTCCATCCCGTTCCGTTCCGTTCCGTTCCGTTGCGTTCCGTTCCGTTCTACTAGGGTTGATTCCATTCTATTCCATTCCATTCCATTCGATTCCATTCGATTCCATTCGATTCCACTCCATTCCATTCCATAGAATTCCATTCCATTCCATTCCATTCCATTGAATTCCATTCCATTCCATTCCATTCCATTGAATTCCATTCCATTCCATTCCATTCCATTGAATTCCATTCCATTCCATTCCATTCCATTCCATTCCATTCCATTCCATTCTACTGGTGTCCATTCCATTCCATTCCATTCCATTCCATTCCATTCCATTCCATTCCTTTCCATTCCATTGCATTCCATTGCATTCCATTCCATTCCATTCCATTCCATTCCACTCCACTCCACTCCACTCCACTCCATTCCACTCCACTCCACTCCGGTACATTCCATTCCATTCCATTCCATTCCATTCCATTCCATTCCATAGAATTCCATTCCATTCCATTCCATTCCATTGAATTCCGTTCCATTCCATTCCATTCCGTTCCGTTCCGTTCCGTTCCGTTCCGTTGCGTTCCGTTCCGTTCCGTTGTGTTCCGTTCCGTTCTACTCGGGATGATTCCATTCTATTCCATTCCATTCCAATCCATTCCATTCCATTCCATTGAATTCCATTCCATTCCATTCCATTCCATTCCATTCCATTCCATTCCATTCCATTCCATTCCATTCCATTCCAATCCATTCCATTCCATTCCATTCCATTCCATTCCATTCCATTCCATTCCATGGAATTCCATTCCATTCCATTCCATTCCATTCCATTCCATTCCATTCCATTCCATTCCATTCCATTCCATTCCATTCCATTCCATTCCATTTGAATTCCATTCCATTCCAATCCATTCCATTCCATTCCATTCCATTCCATTCCATTCCATTCCATTCCATTCCATTCCATGGAATTCCATTCCATTCCATTCCATTCCATGGAATTCCATTCCATTCCATTCCATTCCATTCCATTCCATTGAATTCCATTCCATTCCATTCCATTCCATTCCATTCCATTCCACTCCATTGAATTCCATTCCGTTCCATTCCATTCCATTGAATTCCGTTCCATTCCACTCCATTCCATTCCGTTCCGTTCCGTTCCGTTCCGTTACCTTCCGTTGCGTTCCGCTCCGTTCTACTCGGGTTGATTCCATTCTATTCCATTCCTGTCCATTCGATCCCATTCGATTGCATTCGATTCCATTCGATTCCATTCGATTCCACTCCATTCCATTCCATAGAATTCCATTCCATTCCATTCCATTCCATTCCATTCCATTCCATTCCATTCCATTCCATGGAATTCCATTCCATTCCATTCCATTCCAATCCATAGAATTCCATTCCATTCCATTCCATTCCATTGAATTCCGTTCCATTCCATTCCATTCCGTTCCGTTCCGTTCCGTTCCGTTGCGTTCCGTTCCGTTCCGTTGTGTTCCGTTCCGTTCTACTCGGGTTGATTCCATTCCATTCCATTCCATTCCATTGAATTCCATTCCATTCCATTCCATTCCATTCCATTCCATTCCATTCCATTCTACTGGTGTCCATTCCATTCCATTCCATTCCATTCCATTCCATTCCATTCCATTCCATTCCATTCCTTTCCATTCCATTGCATTCCATTGCATTCCATTCCATTCCATTCCATTCCATTCCATTCCATTCCACTCCACTCCACTCCACTCCACTCCATTCCACTCCACTCCTCTCCGGTACATTCCATTCCATTCCATTCCATTCCATTCCATTCCATTCCGTGCTTCTCGGGTACATTCCGTTCCGTTCCATTCCATTCCATTCCATTCCATTCCATTCCGTTCCAGTGCACTCTACTCCACTCCACTCCACTCCACTCCACTCCGGTACATTCCATTCCATTCCATTCCATTCCATTCCATTCCATTTCCATTCCCATTCCATTTCCATTCCCGTTCCATTTCCATTCCCGTTTCTTTTCCATTCCCGTTCCATTTCCATTCCAGTTCCATTACCATTCCCGTTCCATTTCCATTCCCGATCCATTTCCATTCCCGTTCCATTTCCATTCCCGTTCCATTTCCATTCCCGTTCCGTTACCATTCCCGTTCCATTTCCGTTCCCGTTCCGTTTCCGTTCCTGTTCCATTTCCGTTCTCGTTCCGTTTCCGTTCCCGTTCCATTTCCATTCCCGTTCCATTTCCGTTCCCTTTCCATTTCCATTCCCGTTCCATTTCCATTCCCTTTCCATTTCCATTTCATTCCATTCCATTCTGCTCGGGTACATTCCATTCCATTCCATTGCATTCCATTCCGTTCTGCTCCTGTCCATTCCATTCCATTCCATTCCGTTCCATTCCGTTCTACTCGGGTAGATTCCATTCCATTCCATTCCATTCCATTCCATTCCAATCCATTCCATTCTACTGGTGTCCATTCCATTCCATTCCATTCCATTCCATTCCATTCCATTCCATTCCATTCCATTGCATTCCATTCCATTCCATTCCATTCCGTTCCGTTCTACCCGGTTACATTCCATTCAATTCCATTCCATTCCGTTCTACTCGGGTAGATTCCATTCCATTCCATTCCATTCCTTTCCATTCCATTGCATTCCATTGCATTGCATTGCACTCAATTCCATTCCATTCCATTCCATTCCATTCCATTCCATTCCATTCCATTCCGTTCCGTTCAACTCGGTTACATTCCATTCAATTACATTCCATTCCGTTCTACTCGGTTACATACCATTCCATTCCATTCCATTCCATTCCAATCCATTCCATTCCATTCCATTCCGTTCTACTCGTGTACATTCCATTCCATTCCATTCCATTCCATTCCATTACGTTCTACTTTGGTACATTCCATTCCATTCCATTCCATTCCATTCCATTCCATTCCATTCCATTCCATTCCATTCCATTCTACTCAGGTTGATTCCATTCTATTCCATTCCATTCCATTCCATTCCATTCCATTCCATTCCATTCGATTCCATTCCATTCCATTCCATAGAATTCCATTCCATTCCATTCCATTCCATTCCATTCCATTCCATGGAATTCCATTCCATTCCATTCCATTCCATTCCATTCCATTCCATTCCATTCCATCCCATTCCATTCCATTCCATTCCATTCCGTTCTACTCGGGTTGATTCCATTCTATTCCATTCCATTCCATTCGATCCCATTTGATTCCATTCGATTCCATTCAATTCCATTCGATTCCATTCCATTCCACTCCATTCCATTCCATTGAATTCCATTCCATTCCATTCCATTCCATTCCATTCCATTCCATTCCATGGAATTCCATTCCATTCCATTCCATTCCATTCCATTCCATAGAATTCCATTCCATTCCATTCCATTCCATTGAATTCCGTTCCATTCCATTCCATTCCGTTCCGTTCCGTTCCGTTCCGTTCCGTTGCGTTCCGTTCCGTTCCGTTGTGTTCCGTTCCGTTCTACTCGGGATGATTCCATTCTATTCCATTCCATTCCAATCCATTCCATTCCATTCCATTGAATTCCATTCCATTCCATTCCATTCCATTCCATTCCATTCCATTCCATTCCATTCCATTCCAATCCATTCCATTCCATTCCATTCCATTCCATTCCATTCCATTCCATGGAATTCCATTCCATTCCATTCCATTCCATTCCATTCCATTCCATTCCATTCCATTCCATTCCATTGAATTCCATTCCATTCCATTCCATTCCATTCCATTCCATTCCATTCCATTGAATTCCATTCCATTCCATTCCATTCCATTGAATTCCGTTTCATTCCACTCCATTCCATTCCGTTCCGTTCCGTTCCGTTCCGTTCCCTTCCGTTGCGTTCCGCTCCGTTCTACTCGGGTTGATTCCATTCTATTCCATTCCAGTCCATTCGATCCCATTCGATTGCATTCGATTCCATTCGATTCCATTCGATTCCACTCCATTCCATTCCATAGAATTCCATTCCATTCCATTGAATTCCATTGAATTCCATTCCATTCCATTGAATTCCATTCCATTCCATTCCATTCCATGGAATTCCATTCCATTCCATTCCATTCCAATCCATAGAATTCCATTCCATTCAATTCCATTCCATTGAATTCCGTTCCATTCCATTCCATTCCGTTCCGTTCCGTTCCGTCCCGTTCCGTTGCGTTCCGTTCCGTTCCGTTGTGTTCCGTTCCGTTCTACTCGGGTTGATTCCATTCTATTCCATTCCATTCCAATCCATTCCATTCCATTCCATTCCATTCCATTCCATTCCATTCCATTCCATTCCATTCCATTCCATTCCATGGAATTCCGTTCCATTCCATTCCATTCCGTTCCGTTCCATCCCGTTCCGTTCCGTTCCGTTCCGTTGCGTTCCGTTCCGTTCTACTAGGGTTGATTCCATTCTATTCCATTCCATTCCATTCGATTCCATTCGATTCCATTCGATTCCACTCCATTCCATTCCATAGAATTCCATTCCATTCCATTCCATTCCATTGAATTCCATTCCATTCCATTCCATTCCATTGAATTCCATTCCATTCCATTCCATTCCATTGAATTCCATTCCATTCCATTCCATTCCATTCCATTCCATTCCATTCCATTCTACTGGTGTCCATTCCATTCCATTCCATTCCATTCCATTCCATTCCATTCCATTCCATTCCTTTCCATTCCATTGCATTCCATTGCATTCCATTCCATTCCATTCCATTCCATTCCACTCCACTCCACTCCACTCCATTCCACTCCACTCCACTCCGGTACATTCCATTCCATTCCATTCCATTCCATTCCATTCCATTCCGTGCTTCTCGGGTACATTCCGTTCCGTTCCATTCCATTCCATTCCATTCCATTCCATTCCGTTCCAGTGCACTCTACTGCACTCCACTCCACTCCACTCCACTCCGGTACGTTCCATTCCATTCCATTCCATTCCATTCCATTCCATTTCCATTCCCATTCCATTTCCATTCCCGTTCCATTTCCATTCCCGTTTCTTTTCCATTTCCGTTCCATTTCCATTCCAGTTCCATTACCATTCCCGTTCCATTTCCATTCCCGATCCATTTCCATTCCCGTTCCATTTCCATTCCCGTTCCATTTCCATTCCCGTTCCGTTACCATTCCCGTTCCATTTCCGTTCCCGTTCCGTTTCCGTTCCCGTTCCATTTCCGTTCTCGTTCCGTTTCCGTTCCCGTTCCATTTCCGTTCTCGTTCCGTTTCCGTTCCCGTTCCATTTCCATTCCCGTTCCATTTCCGTTCCCTTTCCATTTCCATTCCCGTTCCATTTCCATTCCCTTTCCATTTCCATTTCATTCCATTCCATTCTGCTCGGGTACATTCCATTCCATTCCATTGCATTCCATTCCGTTCTGTTCCTGTCCATTCCATTCCATTCCATTCCGTTCCATTCCGTTCTACTCGGGTAGATTCCATTCCATTCCATTCCATTCCATTCCATTCCATTCCATTCCATTCCATTCTACTGGTGTCCATTCCATTCCATTCCATTCCATTCCATTCCATTCCATTCCATTGCATTCCATTCCATTCCATTCCATTCCGTTCCGTTCTACTCGGTTACATTCCATTCAATTCCATTCCATTCCGTTCTACTCGGGTAGATTCCATTCCATTCCATTCCATTCCTTTCCATTCCATTGCATTCCATTGCATTGCATTGCACTCAATTCCATTCCATTCCATTCCATTCCATTCCATTCCATTCCATTCCATTCCATTCCATTCCATTCCGTTCCGTTCAACTCGGTTACATTCCATTCAATTACATTCCATTCCGTTCTACTCGGTTACATACCATTCCATTCCATTCCATTCCATTCCATTCCAATCCATTCCATTCCATTCCATTCCGTTCTACTCGTGTACATTCCATTCCATTCCATTCCATTCCATTCCATTCCATTCCATTCCATTCCATTCCATTCCATTCCGTTCTACTTTGGTACATTCCATTCCATTCCATTCCATTCCATTCCATTCCATTCCATTCCATTCCATTCCATTCCATTCTACTCAGGTTGATTCCATTCTATTCCATTCCATTCCATTCCATTCCATTCCATTCCATTCGATTCCATTCCATTCCATTCCATAGAATTCCATTCCATTCCATTCCATTCCATGGAATTCCATTCCATTCCATTCCATGGAATTCCATTCCATTCCATTCCATGGAATTCCATTCCATTCCATGGAATTCCATTCCATTCCATTCCATTCCATTCCATTCCGTTCCATTCCATTCCATTCCATTCCGTTCCATTCCATTCCATTGAATTCCATTCCGTTCCATTCCATTCCATTGAATTCCATTCCATTCCATTCCATTCCATTCCATTCCATTCCATTGAATTCCATTCCATTGAATTCCATTCCATTCCATTCCATTCCATTCCATTCCATCCCATTCCATTCCATTCCATTTCATTCCGTTCTACTCGGGTTGATTCCATTCTATTCCATTCCATTCCATTCGATCCCATTTGATTCCATTCGATTCCATTCAATTCCATTCGATTCCATTCCATTCCACTCCATTCCATTCCATTGAATTCCATTCCATTCCATTCCATTCCATTCCATTCCATTCCATTCCATGGAATTCCATTCCATTCCATTCCATTCCATTCCATTCCATAGAATTCCATTCCATTCCATTCCATTCCATTGAATTCCGTTCCATTCCATTCCATTCCGTTCCGTTCCGTTCCGTTCCGTTCCGTTGCGTTCCGTTCCGTTCCGTTGTGTTCCGTTCCGTTCTACTCGGGTTGATTCCATTCTATTCCATTCCATTCCAATCCATTCCATTCCATTCCAATCCATTCCATTCCATTCCATTCCATTCCATTCCATTCCATTCCATTCCATTCCATTCCATTCCATTCCATTGAATTCCATTCCATTCCATTCCATTCCATGGAATTCCGTTCCATTCCATTCCATTCCGTTCCGTTCCATCCCGTTCCGTTCCGTTCCGTTCCGTTGCGTTCCGTTCCGTTCTACTAGGGTTGATTCCATTCTATTCCATTCCATTCCATTCGATTCCATTCGATTCCATTCGATTCCACTCCATTCCATTCCATAGAATTCCATTCCATTCCATTCCATTCCATTCCATTCCATTCCATTCCATTCCATTGAATTCCATTCCATTCCATTCCATTCCATTCCATTCCATTCCATTCCATTGAATTCCATTCCATTCCATTCCATTCCATTCCGTTCCATTCCATTCCATTCCATTCCATTCCATTTGAATTCCATTCCATTCCATTCCATTGAATTCCATTCCATTCCATTTGAATTCCATTCCATTCCAATCCATTCCATTCCATTCCATTCCATTCCATTCCATTCCATTCCATTCCATGGAATTCCATTCCATTCCATTCCATTCCATTCCATTCCATTGAATTCCATTCCATTCCATTCCATTCCATTCCATTCCATTCCATTCCATTCCATTCCATTGAATTCCATTCCGTTCCATTCCATTCCATTGAATTCCGTTCCATTCCACTCCATTCCATTCCGTTCCGTTCCGTTCCGTTCCGTTCCCTTCCGTTGCGTTCCGCTCCGTTCTACTCGGGTTGATTCCATTCTATTCCATTCCAGTCCATTCGATCCCATTCCATTCCATTCCATTCCATGGAATTCCATTCCATTCCATTCCATTCCAATCCATAGAATTCCATTCCATTCCATTCCATTCCATTGAATTCCGTTCCATTCCATTCCATTCCGTTCCGTTCCGTTCCGTTCCGTTGCGTTCCGTTCCGTTCCGTTGTGTTCCGTTCCGTTCTACTCGGGTTGATTCCATTCTATTCCATTCCATTCCAATCCATTCCATTCCATTCCAATCCATTCCATTCCATTCCATTCCATTCCATTCCATTCCATTCCATTCCATTCCATTCCATTGAATTCCATTCCATTCCATTCCATTCCATTCCATGAAATTCCGTTCCATTCCATTCCATTCCGTTCCGTTCCATCCCGTTCCGTTCCGTTCCGTTCCGTTGCGTTCCGTTCCGTTCTACTAGGGTTGATTCCATTCTATTCCATTCCATTCCATTCGATTCCATTCGATTCCATTCGATTCCACTCCATTCCATTCCATAGAATTCCATTCCATTCCATTCCATTCCATTGAATTCCATTCCATTCCATTCCATTCCATAGAATTCCATTCCATTCCATTCCATTCCATTGAATTCCATTCCATTCCATTCCATTCCATTCCATTCCATTCCATTCTAATCCATTCGATTCGATTCCATTCCATTCCATTCCATTCCATTCCATTCCATTCCATTCCATTCCATTCCATTCCATTCTACTGTTGTCCATTCCATTCCATTCCATTCCATTCCATTCCATTCCATTCCATTCCATTCCATTCCTTTCCATTCCATTGCATTCCATTGCATTCCATTCCATTCCATTCCATTCCATTCCATTCCATTCCATTCCATTCCACTCCACACCACTCCACTCCACTCCATTCCACTCCACTCCACTCCGGTACATTCCATTCCATTCCATTCCATTCCATTCCATTCCATTCCATTCCGTGCTTCTCGGGTACATTCCGTTCCGTTCCATTCCATTCCATTCCATTCCATTCCGTTCCAGTGCACTCTACTCCACTCCACTCCACTCCACTCCGGTACATTCCATTCCATTCCATTCTACTGGTGTCCATTCCATTCCATTCCATTCCATTCCATTCCATTCCATTCCTTTCCATTCCATTGCATTCCATTGCATTCCATTCCATTCCATTCCATTCCATTCCATTCCATTCCATTCCACTCCACTCCACTCCACTCCACTCCATTCCACTCCACTCCACTCCGGTACATTCCATTCCATTCCATTCCATTCCATTCCATTCCATTCCGTGCTTCTCGGGTACATTCCGTTCCGTTCCATTCCATTCCATTCCATTCCATTCCATTCCGTTCCAGTGCACTCTACTCCACTCCACTCCACTCCACTCCACTCCGGTACATTCCATTCCATTCCATTCCATTCCATTCCATTCCATTTCCATTCCCATTCCATTTCCATTCCCGTTCCATTTCCATTCCCGTTTCTTTTCCATTCCCGTTCCATTTCCATTCCAGTTCCATTACCATTCCCGTTCCATTTCCATTCCCGATCCATTTCCATTCCCGTTCCATTTCCATTCCCGTTCCATTTCCATTCCCGTTCCGTTACCATTCCCGTTCCATTTCCGTTCCCTTTCCGTTTCCGTTCCCGTTCCATTTCCGTTCTCGTTCCGTTTCCGTTCCCGTTCCATTTCCATTCCCGTTCCATTTCCGTTCCCTTTCCATTTCCATTCCCGTTCCATTTCCATTCCCTTTCCATTTCCATTTCATTCCATTCCATTCTGCTCGGGTACATTCCATTCCATTCCATTGCATTCCATTCCGTTCTGCTCCTGTCCATTCCATTCCATTCCATTCCGTTCCATTCTGTTCTACTCTGGTAGATTCCATTCCATTCCATTCCATTCCATTCCATTCCATTCCATTCCATTCTACTGGTGTCCATTCCATTCCATTCCATTCCATTCCATTCCATTCCATTCCATTCCATTCCATTGCATTCCATTCCATTCCATTCCATTCCGTTCCGTTCTACTCGGTTACATTCCATTCAATTCCATTCCATTCCGTTCTACTCGGGTAGATTCCATTCCATTCCATTCCATTCCTTTCCATTCCATTGCATTCCATTGCATTGCATTGCACTCAATTCCATTCCATTCCATTCCATTCCATTCCATTCCATTCCATTCCATTCCGTTCCGTTCAACTCGGTTACATTCCATTCAATTACATTCCATTCCGTTCTACTCGGTTACATACCATTCCATTCCATTCCATTCCATTCCAATCCATTCCATTCCATTCCATTCCGTTCTACTCGTGTGCATTCCATTCCATTCCATTCCATTCCATTCCATTCCATTCCATTCCATTCCATTCCATTCCATTCCATTCCGTTCTACTTTGGTACATTCCATTCCATTCCATTCCATTCCATTCCATTCCATTCCATTCCATTCCATTCCATTCCATTCCATTCTACTCAGGTTGATTCCATTCTATTCCATTCCATTCCATTCCATTCCATCCCATTCCATTCCATTCGATTCCATTCCATTCCATTCCATAGAATTCCATTCCATTCCATTCCATTCCATGGAATTCCATTCCATTCCATTCCATGGAATTCCATTCCATTCCATTCCATTCCATGGAATTCCATTCCATTCCATTCCATTCCATTCCATTCCATTCCATTCCATTCCATTCCATTCCATTCCATTCCATTCCATTGAATTCCAGTCCGTTCCATTCCATTCCATTGAATTCCATTCCATTCCATTCCATTCCATTCCATTCCATTCCATTGAATTCCATTCCATGGAATTCCATTCCATTCCATTCCATTCCATTCCATTCCATCCCATTCCATTCCATTCCATTCCATTCCGTTCTACTCGGGTTGATTCCATTCTATTCCATTCCATTCCATTCGATCCCATTTGATTCCATTCGATTCCATTCAATTCCATTCGATTCCATTCCATTCCACTCCATTCCATTCCATAGAATTCCATTCCATTCCATTCCATTCCATTCCATTCCATTCCATGGAATTCCATTCCATTCCATTCCATTCCATTCCATTCCATTCCATGGAATTCCATTCCATTCCATTCCATTCCATTCCATTCCATAGAATTCCATTCCATTCCATTCCAATCCATAGAATTCCATTCCATTCAATTCCATTCCATTGAATTCCGTTCCATTCCATTCCATTCCGTTCCGTTCCGTTCCGTCCCGTTCCGTTGCGTTCCGTTCCGTTCCGTTGTGTTCCGTTCCGTTCTACTCGGGTTGATTCCATTCTATTCCATTCCATTCCAATCCATTCCATTCCATTCCATTCCATTCCATTCCATTCCATTCCATTCCATTCCATTCCATGGAATTCCGTTCCATTCCATTCCATTCCGTTCCGTTCCATCCCGTTCCGTTCCGTTCCGTTCCGTTGCGTTCCGTTCCGTTCTACTAGGGTTGATTCCATTCTATTCCATTCCATTCCTTTCGATTCCATTCGATTCCATTCGATTCCACTCCATTCCATTCCATAGAATTCCATTCCATTCCATTCCATTCCATTGAATTCCATTCCATTCCATTCCATTCCATTGAATTCCATTCCATTCCATTCCATTCCATTGAATTCCATTCCATTCCATTCCATTCCATTCCATTCCATTCCATTCCATTCTACTGGTGTCCATTCCATTCCATTCCATTCCATTCCATTCCATTCCATTCCATTCCTTTCCATTCCATTGCATTCCATTGCATTCCATTCCATTCCATTCCATTCCATTCCACTCCACTCCACTCCACTCCACTCCATTCCACTCCACTCCACTCCGGTACATTCCATTCCATTCCATTCCATTCCATTCCATTCCATTCCGTGCTTCTCGGGTACATTCCGTTCCGTTCCATTCCATTCCATTCCATTCCATTCCATTCCGTTCCAGTGCACTCTACTGCACTCCACTCCACTCCACTCCACTCCGGTACGTTCCATTCCATTCCATTCCATTCCATTCCATTCCATTTCCATTCCCATTCCATTTCCATTCCCGTTCCATTTCCATTCCCGTTTCTTTTCCATTTCCGTTCCATTTCCATTCCAGTTCCATTACCATTCCCGTTCCATTTCCATTCCCGATCCATTTCCATTCCCGTTCCATTTCCATTCCCGTTCCATTTCCATTCCCGTTCCGTTACCATTCCCGTTCCATTTCCGTTCCCGTTCCGTTTCCGTTCCCGTTCCATTTCCGTTCTCGTTCCGTTTCCGTTCCCGTTCCATTTCCGTTCTCGTTCCGTTTCCGTTCCCGTTCCATTTCCATTCCCGTTCCATTTCCGTTCCCTTTCCATTTCCATTCCCGTTCCATTTCCATTCCCTTTCCATTTCCATTTCATTCCATTCCATTCTGCTCGGGTACATTCCATTCCATTCCATTGCATTCCATTCCGTTCTGTTCCTGTCCATTCCATTCCATTCCATTCCGTTCCATTCCGTTCTACTCGGGTAGATTCCATTCCATTCCATTCCATTCCATTCCATTCCATTCCATTCCATTCCATTCCATTCCATTCTACTGGTGTCCATTCCATTCCATTCCATTCCATTCCATTCCATTCCATTCCATTCCATTGCATTCCATTCCATTCCATTCCATTCCGTTCCGTTCTACTCGGTTACATTCCATTCAATTCCATTCCATTCCGTTCTACTCGGGTAGATTCCATTCCATTCCATTCCATTCCTTTCCATTCCATTGCATTCCATTGCATTGCATTGCACTCAATTCCATTCCATTCCATTCCATTCCATTCCATTCCATTCCATTCCATTCCATTCCATTCCATTCCATTCCGTTCCGTTCAACTCGGTTACATTCCATTCAATTACATTCCATTCCGTTCTACTCGGTTACATACCATTCCATTCCATTCCATTCCATTCCAATCCATTCCATTCCATTCCATTCCGTTCTACTCGTGTACATTCCATTCCATTCCATTCCATTCCATTCCATTCCATTCCATTCCATTCCATTCCATTCCATTCCGTTCTACTTTGGTACATTCCATTCCATTCCATTCCATTCCATTCCATTCCATTCCATTCCATTCCATTCCATTCCATTCCATTCCATTCCATTCTACTCAGGTTGATTCCATTCTATTCCATTCCATTCCATTCCATTCCATTCCATTCCATTCGATTCCATTCCATTCCATTCCATAGAATTCCATTCCATTCCATTCCATTCCATGGAATTCCATTCCATTCCATTCCATGGAATTCCATTCCATTCCATTCCATGGAATTCCATTCCATTCCATTCCATTCCATTCCATTCCGTTCCATTCCATTCCATTCCATTCCGTTCCATTCCATTCCATTGAATTCCATTCCGTTCCATTCCATTCCATTGAATTCCATTCCATTCCATTCCATTCCATTCCATTCCATTCCATTGAATTCCATTCCATTGAATTCCATTCCATTCCATTCCATTCCATTCCATTCCATTCCATCCCATTCCATTCCATTCCATTTCATTCCGTTCTACTCGGGTTGATTCCATTCTATTCCATTCCATTCCATTCGATCCCATTTGATTCCATTCGATTCCATTCAATTCCATTCGATTCCTTTCCATTCCACTCCATTCCATTCCATTGAATTCCATTCCATTCCATTCCATTCCATTCCATTCCATTCCATTCCATTCCATGGAATTCCATTCCATTCCATTCCATTCCATTCCATTCCATAGAATTCCATTCCATTCCATTCCATTCCATTGAATTCCGTTCCATTCCATTCCATTCCGTTCCGTTCCGTTCCGTTCCGTTCCGTTGCGTTCCGTTCCGTTCTGTTGTGTTCCGTTCCGTTCTACTCGGGATGATTCCATTCTATTCCATTCCATTCCAATCCATTCCATTCCATTCCATTGAATTCCATTCCATTCCATTCCATTCCATTCCATTCCATTCCATTCCATTCCATTGAATTCCATTCCATTCCATTCCATTCCATTCCATTCCATTCCATTCCATTGAATTCCATTCCATTCCATTCCATTCCATTCCATTCCATTCCATTCCATTCCATTTGAATTCCATTCCATTCCATTCCATTGAATTCCATTCCATTCCATTTGAATTCCATTCCATTCCAATCCATTCCATTCCATTCCATTCCATTCCATTCCATTCCATTCCATGGAATTCCATTCCATTCCATTCCATTCCATTCCATTCCATTGAATTCCATTCCATTCCATTCCATTCCATTCCATTCCATTCCATTCCATTCCATTGAATTCCATTCCGTTCCATTCCATTCCATTGAATTCCGTTCCATTCCACTCCATTCCATTCCGTTCCGTTCCGTTCCGTTCCGTTCCCTTCCGTTGCGTTCCGCTCCTTTCTACTCGGGTTGATTCCATTCTATTCCATTCCAGTCCATTCGATCCCATTCGATTGCATTCGATTCCATTCGATTCCATTCGATTCCACTCCATTCCATTCCATAGAATTCCATTCCATTCCATTCCATTCCATTCCATTCCATTCCATTCCATTGAATTCCATTCCATTCCATTCCATTCCATGGAATTCCATTCCATTCCATTCCATTCCAATCCATAGAATTCCATTCCATTCCATTCCATTCCATTGAATTCCGTTCCATTCCATTCCATTCCGTTCCGTTCCGTTCCGTTCCGTTCCGTTGCGTTCCGTTCCGTTCCGTTGTGTTCCGTTCCGTTCTACTCGGGTTGATTCCATTCTATTCCATTCCATTCCAATCCATTCCATTCCATTCCAATCCATTCCATTCCATTCCATTCCATTCCATTCCATTCCATTCCATTCCATTCCATTCCATTGAATTCCATTCCATTCCATTCCATTCCATGGAATTCCGTTCCATTCCATTCCATTCCGTTCCGTTCCATCCCGTTCCGTTCCGTTCCGTTCCGTTGCGTTCCGTTCCGTTCTACTAGGGTTGATTCCATTCTATTCCATTCCATTCCATTCGATTCCATTCGATTCCATTCGATTCCACTCCATTCCATTCCATAGAATTCCATTCCATTCCATTCCATTCCATTCCATTCCATTCCATTCCATTCCATTGAATTCCATTCCATTCCATTCCATTCCATTCCATTCCATTCCATTCCATTGAATTCCATTCCATTCCATTCCATTCCATTCCGTTCCATTCCATTCCATTCCATTCCATTCCATTTGAATTCCATTCCATTCCATTCCATTGAATTCCATTCCATTCCATTTGAATTCCATTCCATTCCAATCCATTCCATTCCATTCCATTCCATTCCATTCCATTCCATTCCATTCTACTGTTGTCCATTCCATTCCATTCCATTCCATTCCATTCCATTCCATTCCATTCCTTTCCATTCCATTGCATTCCATTGCATTCCATTCCATTCCATTCCATTCCATTCCATTCCATTCCATTCCATTCCATTCCATTCCATTCCATTCCGTGCTTCTCGGGTACATTCCGTTCCGTTCCATTCCATTCCATTCCATTCCATTCCGTTCCAGTGCACTCTACTCCACTCCACTCCACTCCACTCCGGTACATTCCATTCCATTCCATTCGATTCCATTCGATTCCATTCGATTCCACTCCATTCCATTCCATAGAATTCCATTCCATTCCATGGAATTCCATTCCATTCCATTCCATTCCATTGAATTCCATTCCATTCCATTCCATTCCATAGAATTCCATTCCATTCCATTCCATTCCATTGAATTCCATTCCATTCCATTCCATTCCATTCCATTCCATTCCATTCTAATCCATTCGATTCGATTCCATTCCATTCCATTCCATTCCATTCCATTCCATTCCATTCCATTCCATTCTACTGTTGTCCATTCCATTCCATTCCATTCCATTCCATTCCATTCCATTCCATTCCATTCCATTCCTTTCCATTCCATTGCATTCCATTGCATTCCATTCCATTCCATTCCATTCCATTCCATTCCATTCCATTCCATTCCATTCCACTCCACACCACTCCACTCCACTCCATTCCACTCCACTCCACTCCGGTACATTCCATTCCATTCCATTCCATTCCATTCCATTCCATTCCATTCCGTGCTTCTCGGGTACATTCCGTTCCGTTCCATTCCATTCCATTCCATTCCATTCCGTTCCAGTGCACTCTACTCCACTCCACTCCACTCCACTCCGGTACATTCCATTCCATTCCATTCTACTGGTGTCCATTCCATTCCATTCCATTCCATTCCATTCCATTCCATTCCTTTCCATTCCATTGCATTCCATTGCATTCCATTCCATTCCATTCCATTCCATTCCATTCCATTCCATTCCACTCCACTCCACTCCACTCCACTCCATTCCACTCCACTCCACTCCGGTACATTCCATTCCATTCCATTCCATTCCATTCCATTCCATTCCGTGCTTCTCGGGTACATTCCGTTCCGTTCCATTCCATTCCATTCCATTCCATTCCATTCCGTTCCAGTGCACTCTACTCCACTCCACTCCACTCCACTCCACTCCGGTACATTCCATTCCATTCCATTCCATTCCATTCCATTCCATTTCCATTCCCATTCCATTTCCATTCCCGTTCCATTTCCATTCCCGTTTCTTTTCCATTCCCGTTCCATTTCCATTCCAGTTCCATTACCATTCCCGTTCCATTTCCATTCCCGATCCATTTCCATTCCCGTTCCATTTCCATTCCCGTTCCATTTCCATTCCCGTTCCGTTACCATTCCCGTTCCATTTCCGTTCCCTTTCCGTTTCCGTTCCCGTTCCATTTCCGTTCTCGTTCCGTTTCCGTTCCCGTTCCATTTCCATTCCCGTTCCATTTCCGTTCCCTTTCCATTTCCATTCCCGTTCCATTTCCATTCCCTTTCTATTTCCATTTCATTCCATTCCATTCTGCTCGGGTACATTCCATTCCATTCCATTGCATTCCATTCCGTTCTGCTCCTGTCCATTCCATTCCATTCCATTCCGTTCCATTCCGTTCTACTCGGGTAGATTCCATTCCATTCCATTCCATTCGATTCCATTCCATTCCATTCCATTCCATTCTACTGGTGTCCATTCCATTCCATTCCATTCCATTCCATTCCATTCCATTCCATTCCATTGCATTCCATTCCATTCCATTCCATTCCGTTCCGTTCTACTCGGTTACATTCCATTCAATTCCATTCCATTCCGTTCTACTCGGGTAGATTCCATTCCATTCCATTCCATTCCTTTCCATTCCATTGCATTCCATTGCATTGCATTGCACTCAATTCCATTCCATTCCATTCCATTCCATTCCATTCCATTCCATTCCATTCCGTTCCGTTCAACTCGGTTACATTCCATTCAATTACATTCCATTCCGTTCTACTCGGTTACATACCATTCCATTCCATTCCATTCCATTCCAATCCATTCCATTCCATTCCATTCCGTTCTACTCGTGTACATTCCATTCCATTCCATTCCATTCCATTCCATTCCATTCCATTCCATTCCATTCCATTCCATTCCGTTCTACTTTGGTACATTCCATTCCATTCCATTCCATTCCATTCCATTCCATTCCATTCCATTCCATTCCATTCTACTCAGGTTGATTCCATTCTATTCCATTCCATTCCATTCCATTCCATCCCATTCCATTCCATTCGATTCCATTCCATTCCATTCCATAGAATTCCATTCCATTCCATTCCATTCCATTCCATGGAATTCCATTCCATTCCATTCCATTCCATTCCATTCCATTGAATTCCATTCCATTCCATTCCATTCCATTCCATTCCATTCCATTCCATTCCATTCCATTGAATTCCATTCCGTTCCATTCCATTCCATTGATTTCCGTTCCATTCCACTCCATTCCATTCTGTTCCGTTCCGTTCCGTTCCGTTCCCTTCCGTTGCGTTCCGCTCCGTTCTACTCGGGTTGATTCCATTCTATTCCATTCCAGTCCATTCGATCCCATTCGATTGCATTCGATTCCATTCGATTCCATTCGATTCCACTCCATTCCATTCCATAGAATTCCATTCCATTCCATTCCATTCCATTCCATTCCATTCCATTCCATTCCATTCCATTCCATTGAATTCCATTCAATTCCATTCCATTACATGGAATTCCATTCCATTCCATTCCATTCCAATCCATAGAATTCCATTCCATTCCATTCCATTCCATTGAATTCCGTTCCATTCCATTCCATTCCGTTCCGTTCCGTTCCGTTCCGTTGCGTTCCGTTCCGTTCCGTTGTGTTCCGTTCCGTTCTACTCGGGTTGATTCCATTCTATTCCATTCCATTCCAATCCATTCCATTCCATTCCATTCCAATCCATTCCATTCCATTGAATTCCATTCCATTCCATTCCATTCCATGGAATTCCGTTCCATTCCATTCCATTCCGTTCCGTTCCATCCCGTTCCGTTCCGTTCCGTTCCGTTGCGTTCCGTTCCGTTCTACTAGGGTTGATTCCATTCTATTCCATTCCATTCCATTCGATTCCATTCGATTCCATTCGATTCCACTCCATTCCATTCCATAGAATTCCATTCCATTCCATTCCATTCCATTGAATTCCATTCCATTCCATTCCATTCCAATTCCATTCCATTCCATTCCATTCCATTGAATTCCATTCCATTCCATTCCATTCCATTCCATTCCATTCCATTCCATTCCATTCTACTGGTGTCCATTCCATTCCATTCCATTCCATTCCATTCCATTCCATTCCTTTCCATTCCATTGCATTCCATTGCATTCCATTCCATTCCATTCCATTCCATTCCATTCCATTCCACTCCACTCCACTCCACTCCACTCCATTCCACTCCACTCCACTCCGGTACATTCCATTCCATTCCATTCCATTCCATTCCATTCCATTCCGTGCTTCTCGGGTATATTCCGTTCCGTTCCATTCCATTCCATTCCATTCCATTCCATTCCGTTCCAGTGCACTCTACTCCACTCCACTCCACTCCACTCCACTCCGGTACATTCCATTCCATTCCATTCCATTCCATTCCATTCCATTTCCATTCCCATTCCATTTCCATTCCCGTTCCATTTCCATTCCCGTTTCTTTTCCATTCCCGTTCCATTTCCATTCCAGTTCCATTACCATTCCCGTTCCATTTCCATTCCCGATCCATTTCCATTCCCGTTCCTTTTCCATTCCCGTTCCATTTCCATTCCCGTTCCGTTACCATTCCCGTTCCATTTCCGTTCCCGTTCCGTTTCCGTTCCCGTTCCATTTCCGTTCTCGTTCCGTTTCCGTTCCCGTTCCATTTCCATTCCCGTTCCATTTCCGTTCCCGTTCCATTTCCATTCCCGTTCCATTTCCATTCCCTTTCCATTTCCATTTCATTCCATTCCGTTCTGCTCGGGTACATTCCATTCCATTCCATTGCATTCCATTCCGTTCTGCTCCTGTCCATTCCATTCCATTCCATTCCGTTCCATTCCGTTCTACTCGGGTAGATTCCATTCCATTCCATTCCATTCCATTCCATTCCATTCCATTCCATTCCATTCTACTGGTGTCCATTCCATTACATTCCATTCCATTCCATTCCATTCCATTCCATTGCATTCCATTCCATTCCATTCCATTCCATTCCATTCCGTTCCGTTCTACTCGGTTACATTCCATTCCATTCCATTCCATTCCATGGAATTCCATTCCATTCCATTCCATTCCATTCCATTCCATGGAATTCCATTCCATTCCATTCCATTCCATTCCATTCCATAGAATTCCATTCCATTCCATTCCATTCCATTGAATTCCGTTCCATTCCATTCCATTCCGTTCCGTTCCGTTCCGTTCCGTTCCGTTGCGTTCCGTTCCGTTCTGTTGTGTTCCGTTCCGTTCTACTCGGGATGATTCCATTCTATTCCATTCCATTCCAATCCATTCCATTCCATTCCATTGAATTCCATTCCATTCCATTCCATTCCATTCCATTCCTTTCCATTCCATTCCATTGAATTCCATTCCATTCCATTCCATTCCATTCCATTCCATTCCATTCCATTGAATTCCATTCCATTCCATTCCATTCCATTCCATTCCATTCCATTCCGTTCCATTCCATTCCATTCCATTTGAATTCCGTTCCATTCCATTCCATTGAATTCCATTCCTTTCCATTTGAATTCCATTCCATTCCAATCCATTCCATTCCATTCCATTCCATTCCATTCCATTCCATTCCATTCCATTCCATGGAATTCCATTCCATTCCATTCCATTCCATTCCATTCCATTGAATTCCATTCCATTCCATTCCATTCCATTCCATTCCATTCCATTCTATTCCATTGAATTCCATTCCGTTCCATTCCATTCCATTGAATTCCGTTCCATTCCACTCCATTCCATTCCGTTCCGTTCCGTTCCGTTCCGTTCCCTTCCGTTGCGTTCCGCTCCGTTCTACTCGGGTTGATTCCATTCTATTCCATTCCAGTCCATTCGATCCCATTCGATTGCATTCGATTCCATTCGATTCCATTCGATTCCACTCCATTCCATTCCATAGAATTCCATTCCATTCCATTCCATTCCATTCCATTCCATTGAATTCCATTCCATTCCATTCCATTCCATGGAATTCCATTCCATTCCATTCCATTCCATTCCATTCCAATCCATAGAATTCCATTCCATTCCATTCCATTCCATTGAATTCCGTTCCATTCCATTCCATTCCGTTCCGTTCCGTTCCGTTCCGTTCCGTTGCGTTCCGTTCCGTTCCGTTGTGTTCCGTTCCGTTCTACTCGGGTTGATTCCATTCTATTCCATTCCATTCCAATCCATTCCATTCCATTCCAATCCATTCCATTCCATTCCATTCCATTCCATTCCATTCCATTCCATTCCATTCCATTCCATTGAATTCCATTCCATTCCATTCCATTCCATGGAATTCCGTTCCATTCCATTCCATTCCGTTCCGTTCCATCCCGTTCCGTTCCGTTCCGTTCCGTTGCGTTCCGTTCCGTTCTACTAGGGTTGATTCCATTCGATTCCATTCGATTCCACTCCATTCCATTCCATAGAATTCCATTCCATTCCATTCCATTCCATTCCATTCCATTCCATTCCATTCCATTGAATTCCATTCCATTCCATTCCATTCCATTCCATTCCATTCCATTCCATTGAATTCCATTCCATTCCATTCCATTCCATTCCATTCCGTTCCATTCCATTCCATTCCATTCCATTCCATTTGAATTCCATTCCATTCCATTCCATTGAATTCCATTCCATTCCATTTGAATTCCATTCCATTCCAATCCATTCCATTCCATTCCATTCCATTCCATTCCATTCCATGGAATTCCATTCCATTCCATTCCATTCCATTCCATTCCATTGAATTCCATTCCATTCCATTCCATTCCATTCCATTCCATTCCATTCCATTCCATTCCATTGAATTCCATTCCGTTCCATTCCATTCCATTGAATTCCGTTCCATTCCACTCCATTCCATTCCGTTCCGTTCCGTTCCGTTCCGTTCCCTTCCGTTGCGTTCCGCTCCGTTCTACTCGGGTTGATTCCATTCTATTCCATTCCAGTCCATTCGATCCCATTCGATTGCATTCGATTCCATTCGATTCCATTCGATTCCACTCCATTCCATTCCATAGAATTCCATTCCATTCCATTCCATTCCATTCCATTCCATTCCATTCCATTGAATTCCATTCCATTCCATTCCATTCCATGGAATTCCATTCCATTCCATTCCATTCCAATCCATAGAATTCCATTCCATTCCATTCCATTCCATTGAATTCCGTTCCATTCCATTCCATTCCGTTCCGTTCCGTTCCGTTCCGTTCCGTTGCGTTCCGTTCCGTTCCGTTGTGTTCCGTTCCGTTCTACTCGGGTTGATTCCATTCTATTCCATTCCATTCCAATCCATTCCATTCCATTCCAATCCATTCCATTCCATTCCATTCCATTCCATTCCATTCCATTCCATTCCATTCCATTGAATTCCATTCCATTCCATTCCATTCCATGGAATTCCGTTCCATTCCATTCCATTCCGTTCCGTTCCATCCCGTTCCGTTCCGTTCCGTTCCGTTGCGTTCCGTTCCGTTCTACTAGGGTTGATTCCATTCTATTCCATTCCATTCCATTCGATTCCATTCGATTCCATTCGATTCCACTCCATTCCATTCCATAGAATTCCATTCCATTCCATTCCATTCCATTGAATTCCATTCCATTCCATTCCATTCCATAGAATTCCATTCCATTCCATTCCATTCCATTGAATTCCATTCCATTCCATTCCATTCCATTGAATTCCATTCCATTCCATTCCATTCCATTCCATTCCATTCCATTCTAATCCATTCGATTCGATTCCATTCCATTCCATTCCATTCCATTCCATTCCATTCCATTCCATTCCATTCCATTCTACTGTTGTCCATTCCATTCCATTCCATTCCATTCCATTCCATTCCATTCCATTCCATTCCTTTCCATTCCATTGCATTCCATTGCATTCCATTCCATTCCATTCCATTCCATTCCATTCCATTCCATTCCGTGCTTCTCGGGTACATTCCGTTCCGTTCCATTCCATTCCATTCCATTCCATTCCGTTCCAGTGCACTCTACTCCACTCCACTCCACTCCACTCCGGTACATTCCATTCCATTCCATTCTACTGGTGTCCATTCCATTCCATTCCATTCCATTCCATTCCATTCCATTCCTTTCCATTCCATTGCATTCCATTGCATTCCATTCCATTCCATTCCATTCCATTCCATTCCATTCCATTCCATTCCACTCCACTCCACTCCACTCCACTCCATTCCACTCCACTCCACTCCGGTACATTCCATTCCATTCCATTCCATTCCATTCCATTCCATTCCGTGCTTCTCGGTTACATTCCGTTCCGTTCCATTCCATTCCATTCCATTCCATTCCATTCCGTTCCAGTGCACTCTACTCCACTCCACTCCACTCCACTCCACTCCGGTACATTCCATTCCATTCCATTCCATTCCATTCCATTCCATTTCCATTCCCATTCCATTTCCATTCCCGTTCCATTTCCATTCCCGTTTCTTTTCCATTCCCGTTCCATTTCCATTCCAGTTCCATTACCATTCCCGTTCCATTTCCATTCCCGATCCATTTCCATTCCCGTTCCATTTCCATTCCCGTTCCATTTCCATTCCCGTTCCGTTACCATTCCCGTTCCATTTCCGTTCCCTTTCCGTTTCCGTTCCCGTTCCATTTCCGTTCTCGTTCCGTTTCCGTTCCCGTTCCATTTCCATTCCCGTTCCATTTCCGTTCCCTTTCCATTTCCATTCCCGTTCCATTTCCATTCCCTTTCTATTTCCATTTCATTCCATTCCATTCTGCTCGGGTACATTCCATTCCATTCCATTGCATTCCATTCCGTTCTGCTCCTGTCCATTCCATTCCATTCCATTCCGTTCCATTCCGTTCTACTCGGGTAGATTCCATTCCATTCCATTCCATTCGATTCCATTCCATTCCATTCCATTCCATTCTACTGGTGTCCATTCCATTCCATTCCATTCCATTCCATTCCATTCCATTCCATTGCATTCCATTCCATTCCATTCCATTCCGTTCCGTTCTACTCGGTTACATTCCATTCAATTCCATTCCATTCCGTTCTACTCGGGTAGATTCCATTCCATTCCATTCCATTCCTTTCCATTCCATTGCATTCCATTGCATTGCATTGCACTCAATTCCATTCCATTCCATTCCATTCCATTCCATTCCATTCCATTCCATTCCGTTCCGTTCAACTCGGTTACATTCCATTCAATTACATTCCATTCCGTTCTACTCGGTTACATACCATTCCATTCCATTCCATTCCATTCCAATCCATTCCATTCCATTCCATTCCGTTCTACTCGTGTACATTCCATTCCATTCCATTCCATTCCATTCCATTCCATTCCATTCCATTCCATTCCATTCCATTCCGTTCTACTTTGGTACATTCCATTCCATTCCATTCCATTCCATTCCATTCCATTCCATTCCATTCCATTCCATTCTACTCAGGTTGATTCCATTCTATTCCATTCCATTCCATTCCATTCCATCCCATTCCATTCCATTCGATTCCATTCCATTCCATTCCATAGAATTCCATTCCATTCCATTCCATTCCATTCCATGGAATTCCATTCCATTCCATTCCATTCCATTCCATTCCATTGAATTCCATTCCATTCCATTCCATTCCATTCCATTCCATTCCATTCCATTCCATTCCATTGAATTCCATTCCGTTCCATTCCATTCCATTGATTTCCGTTCCATTCCACTCCATTCCATTCTGTTCCGTTCCGTTCCGTTCCGTTCCCTTCCGTTGCGTTCCGCTCCGTTCTACTCGGGTTGATTCCATTCTATTCCATTCCAGTCCATTCGATCCCATTCGATTGCATTCGATTCCATTCGATTCCATTCGATTCCACTCCATTCCATTCCATAGAATTCCATTCCATTCCATTCCATTCCATTCCATTCCATTCCATTCCATTCCATTCCATTCCATTCCATTGAATTCCATTCAATTCCATTCCATTACATGGAATTCCATTCCATTCCATTCCATTCCAATCCATAGAATTCCATTCCATTCCATTCCATTCCATTGAATTCCGTTCCATTCCATTCCATTCCGTTCCGTTCCGTTCCGTTCCGTTGCGTTCCGTTCCGTTCCGTTGTGTTCCGTTCCGTTCTACTCGGGTTGATTCCATTCTATTCCATTCCATTCCAATCCATTCCATTCCATTCCATTCCATTCCATTCCATTCCATTGAATTCCATTCCATTCCATTCCATTCCATGGAATTCCGTTCCATTCCATTCCATTCCGTTCCGTTCCATCCCGTTCCGTTCCGTTCCGTTCCGTTGCGTTCCGTTCCGTTCTACTAGGGTTGATTCCATTCTATTCCATTCCATTCCATTCGATTCCATTCGATTCCATTCGATTCCACTCCATTCCATTCCATAGAATTCCATTCCATTCCATTCCATTCCATTGAATTCCATTCCATTCCATTCCATTCCAATTCCATTCCATTCCATTCCATTCCATTGAATTCCATTCCATTCCATTCCATTCCATTCCATTCCATTCCATTCCATTCCATTCTACTGGTGTCCATTCCATTCCATTCCATTCCATTCCATTCCATTCCATTCCTTTCCATTCCATTGCATTCCATTGCATTCCATTCCATTCCATTCCATTCCATTCCATTCCATTCCACTCCACTCCACTCCACTCCACTCCATTCCACTCCACTCCACTCCGGTACATTCCATTCCATTCCATTCCATTCCATTCCATTCCATTCCGTGCTTCTCGGGTATATTCCGTTCCGTTCCATTCCATTCCATTCCATTCCATTCCATTCCGTTCCAGTGCACTCTACTCCACTCCACTCCACTCCACTCCACTCCGGTACATTCCATTCCATTCCATTCCATTCCATTCCATTCCATTTCCATTCCCATTCCATTTCCATTCCCGTTCCATTTCCATTCCCGTTTCTTTTCCATTCCCGTTCCATTTCCATTCCAGTTCCATTACCATTCCCGTTCCATTTCCATTCCCGATCCATTTCCATTCCCGTTCCTTTTCCATTCCCGTTCCATTTCCATTCCCGTTCCGTTACCATTCCCGTTCCATTTCCGTTCCCGTTCCGTTTCCGTTCCCGTTCCATTTCCGTTCTCGTTCCGTTTCCGTTCCCGTTCCATTTCCATTCCCGTTCCATTTCCGTTCCCGTTCCATTTCCATTCCCGTTCCATTTCCATTCCCTTTCCATTTCCATTTCATTCCATTCCGTTCTGCTCGGGTACATTCCATTCCATTCCATTGCATTCCATTCCGTTCTGCTCCTGTCCATTCCATTCCATTCCATTCCGTTCCATTCCGTTCTACTCGGGTAGATTCCATTCCATTCCATTCCATTCCATTCCATTCCATTCCATTCCATTCCATTCTACTGGTGTCCATTCCATTACATTCCATTCCATTCCATTCCATTCCATTCCATTGCATTCCATTCCATTCCATTCCATTCCATTCCATTCCGTTCCGTTCTACTCGGTTACATTCCATTCCATTCCATTCCATTCCATGGAATTCCATTCCATTCCATTCCATTCCATTCCATTCCATAGAATTCCATTCCATTCCATTCCATTCCATTGAATTCCGTTCCATTCCATTCCATTCCGTTCCGTTCCGTTGCGTTTCGTTCCGTTGCGTTCCGTTCCGTTCCGTTGTGTTCCGTTCCATTCTACTCGGGTTGATTCCATTCTATTCCATTCCATTCCAATCCATTCCATTCCATTCCATTGAATTCCATTCCATTCCATTCCATTCCATTCCATTCCATTCCATTCCATTGAATTCCATTCCATTCCATTCCATTCCATTCCATTCCATTCCATTGAATTCCATTCCATTCCATTCCATTCCATGGAATTCCGTTCCATTCCATTCCATTCCGTTCCGTTCCGTCCCGTTCCGTTCCGTTCCGTTCCGTTGCGTTCCGTTCCGTTCTACTCGGGTTGATTCCATTCTATTCCATTCCATTCCATTCGATTCCATTCGATTCCATTCGATTCCACTCCATTCCATTCCATAGAATTCCATTCCATTCCATTGAATTCCATTCCATTCCATTCCATTCCATTGAATTCCATTCCATTCCATTCCATTCCATTGAATTCCATTCCATTCCATTCCATTCCATTCCATTCCATTCCATTCCATTCCATTCCATTCCATTCCATTCTACTGTTGTCCATTCCATTCCATTCCATTCCATTCCATTCCATTCCATTCCATTCCTTTCCATTCCATTGCATTCCATTGCATTCCATTCCATTCCATTCCATTCCATTCCATTCCATTCCATTCCATTCCATTCCATTCCATTCCATTCCGTGCTTCTCGGGTACATTCCGTTCCGTTCCATTCCATTCCATTCCATTCCATTCCGTTCCAGTGCACTCTACTCCACTCCACTCCACTCCACTCCGGTACATTCCATTCCATTCCATTCGATTCCATTCGATTCCATTCGATTCCACTCCATTCCATTCCATAGAATTCCATTCCATTCCATTGAATTCCATTCCATTCCATTCCATTCCATTGAATTCCATTCCATTCCATTCCATTCCATAGAATTCCATTCCATTCCATTCCATTCCATTGAATTCCATTCCATTCCATTCCATTCCATTCCATTCCATTCCATTCTAATCCATTCGATTCGATTCCATTCCATTCCATTCCATTCCATTCCATTCCATTCCATTCCATTCCATTCTACTGTTGTCCATTCCATTCCATTCCATTCCATTCCATTCCATTCCATTCCATTCCATAGAATTCCATTCCATTCCATTCCATTCCATTGAATTCCGTTCCATTCCATTCCATTCCGTTCCGTTCCGTTCCGTTCCGTTCCGTTGCGTTCCGTTCCGTTCCGTTGTGTTCCGTTCCGTTCTACTCGGGTTGATTCCATTCTATTCCATTCCATTCCAATCCATTCCATTCCATTCCAATCCATTCCATTCCATTCCATTCCATTCCATTCCATTCCATTCCATTCCATTCCATTGAATTCCATTCCATTCCATTCCATTCCATGGAATTCCGTTCCATTCCATTCCATTCCGTTCCGTTCCATCCCGTTCCGTTCCGTTCCGTTCCGTTGCGTTCCGTTCCGTTCTACTAGGGTTGATTCCATTCTATTCCATTCCATTCCATTCGATTCCATTCGATTCCATTCGATTCCACTCCATTCCATTCCATAGAATTCCATTCCATTCCATTCCATTCCATTGAATTCCATTCCATTCCATTCCATTCCATAGAATTCCATTCCATTCCATTCCATTCCATTGAATTCCATTCCATTCCATTCCATTCCATTGAATTCCATTCCATTCCATTCCATTCCATTCCATTCCATTCCATTCTAATCCATTCGATTCGATTCCATTCCATTCCATTCCATTCCATTCCATTCCATTCCATTCCATTCCATTCCATTCTACTGTTGTCCATTCCATTCCATTCCATTCCATTCCATTCCATTCCATTCCATTCCATTCCTTTCCATTCCATTGCATTCCATTGCATTCCATTCCATTCCATTCCATTCCATTCCATTCCATTCCATTCCGTGCTTCTCGGGTACATTCCGTTCCGTTCCATTCCATTCCATTCCATTCCATTCCGTTCCAGTGCACTCTACTCCACTCCACTCCACTCCACTCCGGTACATTCCATTCCATTCCATTCTACTGGTGTCCATTCCATTCCATTCCATTCCATTCCATTCCATTCCATTCCTTTCCATTCCATTGCATTCCATTGCATTCCATTCCATTCCATTCCATTCCATTCCATTCCATTCCATTCCATTCCACTCCACTCCACTCCACTCCACTCCATTCCACTCCACTCCACTCCGGTACATTCCATTCCATTCCATTCCATTCCATTCCATTCCATTCCGTGCTTCTCGGTTACATTCCGTTCCGTTCCATTCCATTCCATTCCATTCCATTCCATTCCGTTCCAGTGCACTCTACTCCACTCCACTCCACTCCACTCCACTCCGGTACATTCCATTCCATTCCATTCCATTCCATTCCATTCCATTTCCATTCCCATTCCATTTCCATTCCCGTTCCATTTCCATTCCCGTTTCTTTTCCATTCCCGTTCCATTTCCATTCCAGTTCCATTACCATTCCCGTTCCATTTCCATTCCCGATCCATTTCCATTCCCGTTCCATTTCCATTCCCGTTCCATTTCCATTCCCGTTCCGTTACCATTCCCGTTCCATTTCCGTTCCCTTTCCGTTTCCGTTCCCGTTCCATTTCCGTTCTCGTTCCGTTTCCGTTCCCGTTCCATTTCCATTCCCGTTCCATTTCCGTTCCCTTTCCATTTCCATTCCCGTTCCATTTCCATTCCCTTTCTATTTCCATTTCATTCCATTCCATTCTGCTCGGGTACATTCCATTCCATTCCATTGCATTCCATTCCGTTCTGCTCCTGTCCATTCCATTCCATTCCATTCCGTTCCATTCCGTTCTACTCGGGTAGATTCCATTCCATTCCATTCCATTCGATTCCATTCCATTCCATTCCATTCCATTCTACTGGTGTCCATTCCATTCCATTCCATTCCATTCCATTCCATTCCATTCCATTGCATTCCATTCCATTCCATTCCATTCCGTTCCGTTCTACTCGGTTACATTCCATTCAATTCCATTCCATTCCGTTCTACTCGGGTAGATTCCATTCCATTCCATTCCATTCCTTTCCATTCCATTGCATTCCATTGCATTGCATTGCACTCAATTCCATTCCATTCCATTCCATTCCATTCCATTCCATTCCATTCCATTCCGTTCCGTTCAACTCGGTTACATTCCATTCAATTACATTCCATTCCGTTCTACTCGGTTACATACCATTCCATTCCATTCCATTCCATTCCAATCCATTCCATTCCATTCCATTCCGTTCTACTCGTGTACATTCCATTCCATTCCATTCCATTCCATTCCATTCCATTCCATTCCATTCCATTCCGTTCTACTTTGGTACATTCCATTCCATTCCATTCCATTCCATTCCATTCCATTCCATTCCATTCCATTCCATTCTACTCAGGTTGATTCCATTCTATTCCATTCCATTCCATTCCATTCCATCCCATTCCATTCCATTCGATTCCATTCCATTCCATTCCATAGAATTCCATTCCATTCCATTCCATTCCATTCCATGGAATTCCATTCCATTCCATTCCATTCCATTCCATTCCATTGAATTCCATTCCATTCCATTCCATTCCATTCCATTCCATTCCATTCCATTCCATTCCATTGAATTCCATTCCGTTCCATTCCATTCCATTGATTTCCGTTCCATTCCACTCCATTCCATTCTGTTCCGTTCCGTTCCGTTCCGTTCCCTTCCGTTGCGTTCCGCTCCGTTCTACTCGGGTTGATTCCATTCTATTCCATTCCAGTCCATTCGATCCCATTCGATTGCATTCGATTCCATTCGATTCCATTCGATTCCACTCCATTCCATTCCATAGAATTCCATTCCATTCCATTCCATTCCATTCCATTCCATTCCATTCCATTCCATTCCATTCCATTCCATTCCATTGAATTCCATTCAATTCCATTCCATTACATGGAATTCCATTCCATTCCATTCCATTCCAATCCATAGAATTCCATTCCATTCCATTCCATTCCATTGAATTCCGTTCCATTCCATTCCATTCCGTTCCGTTCCGTTCCGTTCCGTTCCGTTGCGTTCCGTTCCGTTCCGTTGTGTTCCGTTCCGTTCTACTCGGGTTGATTCCATTCTATTCCATTCCATTCCAATCCATTCCATTCCATTCCATTCCATTCCATTCCATTCCATTGAATTCCATTCCATTCCATTCCATTCCATGGAATTCCGTTCCATTCCATTCCATTCCGTTCCGTTCCATCCCGTTCCGTTCCGTTCCGTTCCGTTGCGTTCCGTTCCGTTCTACTAGGGTTGATTCCATTCTATTCCATTCCATTCCATTCGATTCCATTCGATTCCATTCGATTCCACTCCATTCCATTCCATAGAATTCCATTCCATTCCATTCCATTCCATTGAATTCCATTCCATTCCATTCCATTCCAATTCCATTCCATTCCATTCCATTCCATTGAATTCCATTCCATTCCATTCCATTCCATTCCATTCCATTCCATTCCATTCCATTCTACTGGTGTCCATTCCATTCCATTCCATTCCATTCCATTCCATTCCATTCCTTTCCATTCCATTGCATTCCATTGCATTCCATTCCATTCCATTCCATTCCATTCCATTCCATTCCATTCCACTCCACTCCACTCCACTCCACTCCATTCCACTCCACTCCACTCCGGTACATTCCATTCCATTCCATTCCATTCCATTCCATTCCATTCCGTGCTTCTCGGGTATATTCCGTTCCGTTCCATTCCATTCCATTCCATTCCATTCCATTCCGTTCCAGTGCACTCTACTCCACTCCACTCCACTCCACTCCACTCCGGTACATTCCATTCCATTCCATTCCATTCCATTCCATTCCATTTCCATTCCCATTCCATTTCCATTCCCGTTCCATTTCCATTCCCGTTTCTTTTCCATTCCCGTTCCATTTCCATTCCAGTTCCATTACCATTCCCGTTCCATTTCCATTCCCGATCCATTTCCATTCCCGTTCCTTTTCCATTCCCGTTCCATTTCCATTCCCGTTCCGTTACCATTCCCGTTCCATTTCCGTTCCCGTTCCGTTTCCGTTCCCGTTCCATTTCCGTTCTCGTTCCGTTTCCGTTCCCGTTCCATTTCCATTCCCGTTCCATTTCCGTTCCCGTTCCATTTCCATTCCCGTTCCATTTCCATTCCCTTTCCATTTCCATTTCATTCCATTCCGTTCTGCTCGGGTACATTCCATTCCATTCCATTGCATTCCATTCCGTTCTGCTCCTGTCCATTCCATTCCATTCCATTCCGTTCCATTCCGTTCTACTCGGGTAGATTCCATTCCATTCCATTCCATTCCATTCCATTCCATTCCATTCCATTCCATTCTACTGGTGTCCATTCCATTACATTCCATTCCATTCCATTCCATTCCATTCCATTGCATTCCATTCCATTCCATTCCATTCCATTCCATTCCGTTCCGTTCTACTCGGTTACATTCCATTCCATTCCATTCCATTCCATGGAATTCCATTCCATTCCATTCCATTCCATTCCATTCCATAGAATTCCATTCCATTCCATTCCATTCCATTGAATTCCGTTCCATTCCATTCCATTCCGTTCCGTTCCGTTCCGTTTCGTTCCGTTGCGTTCCGTTCCGTTCCGTTGTGTTCCGTTCCATTCTACTCGGGTTGATTCCATTCTATTCCATTCCATTCCAATCCATTCCATTCCATTCCATTGAATTCCATTCCATTCCATTCCATTCCATTCCATTCCATTCCATTCCATTGAATTCCATTCCATTCCATTCCATTCCATTCCATTCCATTCCATTGAATTCCATTCCATTCCATTCCATTCCATGGAATTCCGTTCCATTCCATTCCATTCCGTTCCGTTCCGTCCCGTTCCGTTCCGTTCCGTTCCGTTGCGTTCCGTTCCGTTCTACTCGGGTTGATTCCATTCTATTCCATTCCATTCCATTCGATTCCATTCGATTCCATTCGATTCCACTCCATTCCATTCCATAGAATTCCATTCCATTCCATTGAATTCCATTCCATTCCATTCCATTCCATTGAATTCCATTCCATTCCATTCCATTCCATTGAATTCCATTCCATTCCATTCCATTCCATTCCATTCCATTCCATTCCATTCCATTCCATTCCATTCCATTCTACTGTTGTCCATTCCATTACATTCCATTCCATTCCATTCCATTCCATTCCATTCCTTTCCATTCCATTGCATTCCATTGCATTCCATTCCATTCCATTCCATTCCATTCCATTCCATTCCATTCCATTCCATTCCATTCCATTCCATTCCGTGCTTCTCGGGTACATTCCGTTCCGTTCCATTCCATTCCATTCCATTCCATTCCGTTCCAGTGCACTCTACTCCACTCCACTCCACTCCACTCCGGTACATTCCATTCCATTCCATTCGATTCCATTCGATTCCATTCGATTCCACTCCATTCCATTCCATAGAATTCCATTCCATTCCATGGAATTCCATTCCATTCCATTCCATTCCATTGAATTCCATTCCATTCCATTCCATTCCATAGAATTCCATTCCATTCCATTCCATTCCATTGAATTCCATTCCATTCCATTCCATTCCATTCCATTCCATTCCATTCTAATCCATTCGATTCGATTCCATTCCATTCCATTCCATTCCATTCCATTCCATTCCATTCCATTCCATTCTACTGTTGTCCATTCCATTCCATTCCATTCCATTCCATTCCATTCCATTCCATTCCATTCCATTCCTTTCCATTCCATTGCATTCCATTGCATTCCATTCCATTCCATTCCATTCCATTCCATTCCATTCCATTCCATTCCATTCCACTCCACACCACTCCACTCCACTCCATTCCACTCCACTCCACTCCGGTACATTCCATTCCATTCCATTCCATTCCATTCCATTCCATTCCATTCCGTGCTTCTCGGGTACATTCCGTTCCGTTCCATTCCATTCCATTCCATTCCATTCCGTTCCAGTGCACTCTACTCCACTCCACTCCACTCCACTCCGGTACATTCCATTCCATTCCATTCTACTGGTGTCCATTCCATTCCATTCCATTCCATTCCATTCCATTCCATTCCTTTCCATTCCATTGCATTCCATTGCATTCCATTCCATTCCATTCCATTCCATTCCATTCCATTCCATTCCACTCCACTCCACTCCACTCCACTCCATTCCACTCCACTCCACTCCGGTACATTCCATTCCATTCCATTCCATTCCATTCCATTCCATTCCGTGCTTCTCGGGTACATTCCGTTCCGTTCCATTCCATTCCATTCCATTCCATTCCATTCCGTTCCAGTGCACTCTACTCCACTCCACTCCACTCCACTCCACTCCGGTACATTCCATTCCATTCCATTCCATTCCATTCCATTCCATTTCCATTCCCATTCCATTTCCATTCCCGTTCCATTTCCATTCCCGTTTCTTTTCCATTCCCGTTCCATTTCCATTCCAGTTCCATTACCATTCCCGTTCCATTTCCATTCCCGATCCATTTCCATTCCCGTTCCATTTCCATTCCCGTTCCATTTCCATTCCCGTTCCGTTACCATTCCCGTTCCATTTCCGTTCCCTTTCCGTTTCCGTTCCCGTTCCATTTCCGTTCTCGTTCCGTTTCCGTTCCCGTTCCATTTCCATTCCCGTTCCATTTCCGTTCCCTTTCCATTTCCATTCCCGTTCCATTTCCATTCCCTTTCCATTTCCATTTCATTCCATTCCATTCTGCTCGGGTACATTCCATTCCATTCCATTGCATTCCATTCCGTTCTGCTCCTGTCCATTCCATTCCATTCCATTCCGTTCCATTCCGTTCTACTCGGGTAGATTCCATTCCATTCCATTCCATTCCATTCCATTCCATTCCATTCCATTCCATTCCATTCTACTGGTGTCCATTCCATTCCATTCCATTCCATTCCATTCCATTCCATTCCGTTCCGTTCTACTCGGTTACATTCCATTCAATTCCATTCCATTCCGTTCTACTCGGGTAGATTCCATTCCATTCCATTCCATTCCTTTCCATTCCATTGCATTCCATTGCATTGCATTGCACTCAATTCCATTCCATTCCATTCCATTCCATTCCATTCCATTCCATTCCATTCCGTTCCGTTCAACTCGGTTACATTCCATTCAATTACATTCCATTCCGTTCTACTCGGTTACATACCATTCCATTCCATTCCATTCCATTCCAATCCATTCCATTCCATTCCATTCCGTTCTACTCGTGTACATTCCATTCCATTCCATTCCATTCCATTCCATTCCATTCCATTCCATTCCATTCCATTCCATTCCATTCCATTCCGTTCTACTTTGGTACATTCCATTCCATTCCATTCCATTCCATTCCATTCCATTCCATTCCATTCCATTCCATTCCATTCTACTCAGGTTGATTCCATTCTATTCCATTCCATTCCATTCCATTCCATCCCATTCCATTCCATTCGATTCCATTCCATTCCATTCCATAGAATTCCATTCCATTCCATTCCATTCCATTCCATGGAATTCCATTCCATTCCATTCCATTCCATTCCATTCCATTCCATTTAATTCCATTCCATTCCATTCCATTCCATTCCATTCCATTCCATTCCATTCCATTCCATTGAATTCCATTCCGTTCCATTCCATTCCATTGATTTCCGTTCCATTCCACTCCATTCCATTCTGTTCCGTTCCGTTCCGTTCCGTTCCCTTCCGTTGCGTTCCGCTCCGTTCTACTCGGGTTGATTCCATTCTATTCCATTCCAGTCCATTCGATCCCATTCGATTGCATTCGATTCCATTCGATTCCATTCGATTCCACTCCATTCCATTCCATAGAATTCCATTCCATTCCATTCCATTCCATTCCATTCCATTCCATTCCATTCCATTGAATTCCATTCAATTCCATTCCATTACATGGAATTCCATTCCATTCCATTCCATTCCAATCCATAGAATTCCATTCCATTCCATTCCATTCCATTGAATTCCGTTCCATTCCATTCCATTCCGTTCCGTTCCGTTCCGTTCCGTTCCGTTGCGTTCCGTTCCGTTCCGTTGTGTTCCGTTCCGTTCTACTCGGGTTGATTCCATTCTATTCCATTCCATTCCAATCCATTCCATTCCATTCCATTCCATTCCATTCCATTCCATTGAATTCCATTCCATTCCATTCCATTCCATGGAATTCCGTTCCATTCCATTCCATTCCGTTCCGTTCCATCCCGTTCCGTTCCGTTCCGTTCCGTTGCGTTCCGTTCCGTTCTACTAGGGTTGATTCCATTCTATTCCATTCCATTCCATTCGATTCCATTCGATTCCATTCGATTCCACTCCATTCCATTCCATAGAATTCCATTCCATTCCATTCCATTCCATAGAATTCCATTCCATTCCATTCCATTCCAATTCCATTCCATTCCATTCCATTCCATTGAATTCCATTCCATTCCATTCCATTCCATTCCATTCCATTCCATTCCATTCTACTGGTGTCCATTGCATTCCATTCCATTCCATTCCATTCCATTCCATTCCTTTCCATTCCATTGCATTCCATTGCATTCCATTCCATTCCATTCCATTCCATTCCATTCCACTCCACTCCACTCCACTCCACTCCATTCCACTCCACTCCACTCCGGTACATTCCATTCCATTCCATTCCATTCCATTCCATTCCATTCCGTGCTTCTCGGGTACATTCCGTTCCGTTCCATTCCATTCCATTCCATTCCATTCCATTCCGTTCCAGTGCACTCTACTCCACTCCACTCCACTCCACTCCACTCCGGTACATTCCATTCCATTCCATTCCATTCCATTCCATTCCATTCCATTTCCATTCCCATTCCATTTCCATTCCCGTTCCATTTCCATTCCCGTTTCTTTTCCATTCCCGTTCCATTTCCATTCCAGTTCCATTACCATTCCCGTTCCATTTCCATTCCCGATCCATTTCCATTCCCGTTCCTTTTCCATTCCCGTTCCATTTCCATTCCCGTTCCGTTACCATTCCCGTTCCATTTCCGTTCCCGTTCCGTTTCCGTTCCCGTTCCATTTCCGTTCTCGTTCCGTTTCCGTTCCCGTTCCATTTCCATTCCCGTTCCATTTCCGTTCCCGTTCCATTTCCATTCCCGTTCCATTTCCATTCCCTTTCCATTTCCATTTCATTCCATTCCGTTCTGCTCGGGTACATTCCATTCCATTCCATTGCATTCCATTCCGTTCTGCTCCTGTCCATTCCATTCCATTCCATTCCGTTCCATTCCGTTCTACTCGGGTAGATTCCATTCCATTCCATTCCATTCCATTCCATTCCATTCCATTCCATTCTACTGGTGTCCATTCCATTACATTCCATTCCATTCCATTCCATTCCATTCCATTGCATTCCATTCCATTCCATTCCATTCCATTCCATTCCGTTCCGTTCTACTCGGTTACATTCCATTCCATTCCATTCCATTCCATGGAATTCCATTCCATTCCATTCCATTCCATTCCATTCCATAGAATTCCATTCCATTCCATTCCATTCCATTGAATTCCGTTCCATTCCATTCCATTCCGTTCCGTTCCGTTCCGTTTCGTTCCGTTGCGTTCCGTTCCGTTCCGTTGTGTTCCGTTCCGTTCTACTCGGGTTGATTCCATTCTATTCCATTCCATTCCAATCCATTCCATTCCATTCCATTGAATTCCATTCCATTCCATTCCATTCCATTCCATTCCATTCCATTCCATTCCATTCCATTGAATTCCATTCCATTCCATTCCATTCCATTCCATTCCATTGAATTCCATTCCATTCCATTCCATTCCATGGAATTCCGTTCCATTCCATTCCATTCCGTTCCGTTCCGTCCCGTTCCGTTCCGTTCCGTTCCGTTGCGTTCCGTTCCGTTCTACTCGGGTTGATTCCATTCTATTCCATTCCATTCCATTCGATTCCATTCGATTCCATTCGATTCCACTCCATTCCATTCCATAGAATTCCATTCCATTCCATTGAATTCCATTCCATTCCATTCCATTCCATTGAATTCCATTCCATTCCATTCCATTCCATTGAATTCCATTCCATTCCATTCCATTCCATTCCATTCCATTCCATTCCATTCCATTCCATTCCATTCCATTCCATTCCATTCTACTGTTGTCCATTCCATTCCATTCCATTCCATTCCATTCCATTCCATTCCATTCCATTCCTTTCCATTCCATTGCATTCCATTGCATTCCATTCCATTCCATTCCATTCCATTCCATTCCATTCCATTCCATTCCATTCCATTCCATTCCATTCCGTGCTTCTCGGGTACATTCCGTTCCGTTCCATTCCATTCCATTCCATTCCATTCCGTTCCTGTGCACTCTACTCCACTCCACTCCACTCCACTCCGGTACATTCCATTCCATTCCATTCCATTCCATTCCATTCCATTTC
>NC_073236.2:12872500-12877500 GCF_029281585.2 Gorilla gorilla gorilla | reverse complement strand
CATTCCATTCCATTCCATGGAATTCCATTCCATTCCATTCCATTCCATTCCATTCCATAGAATTCCATTCCATTCCATTCCATTCCATTGAATTCCGTTCCATTCCATTCCATTCCGTTCCGTTCCGTTCCGTTCCGTTCCGTTGCGTTCCGTTCCGTTCCGTTGTGTTCCGTTCCGTTCTACTCGGGATGATTCCATTCTATTCCATTCCATTCCAATCCATTCCATTCCATTCCATTGAATTCCATTCCATTCCATTCCATTCCATTCCATTCCATTCCATTCCATTCCATTCCATTCCAATCCATTCCATTCCATTCCATTCCATTCCATTCCATTCCATTCCATGGAATTCCATTCCATTCCATTCCATTCCATTCCATTCCATTCCATTCCATTCCATTCCATTCCATTGAATTCCATTCCATTCCATTCCATTCCATTCCATTCCATTCCATTCCATTGAATTCCATTCCATTCCATTCCATTCCATTGAATTCCGTTTCATTCCACTCCATTCCATTCCGTTCCGTTCCGTTCCGTTCCGTTCCCTTCCGTTGCGTTCCGCTCCGTTCTACTCGGGTTGATTCCATTCTATTCCATTCCAGTCCATTCGATCCCATTCGATTGCATTCGATTCCATTCGATTCCATTCGATTCCACTCCATTCCATTCCATAGAATTCCATTCCATTCCATTGAATTCCATTGAATTCCATTCCATTCCATTGAATTCCATTCCATTCCATTCCATTCCATGGAATTCCATTCCATTCCATTCCATTCCAATCCATAGAATTCCATTCCATTCAATTCCATTCCATTGAATTCCGTTCCATTCCATTCCATTCCGTTCCGTTCCGTTCCGTCCCGTTCCGTTGCGTTCCGTTCCGTTCCGTTGTGTTCCGTTCCGTTCTACTCGGGTTGATTCCATTCTATTCCATTCCATTCCAATCCATTCCATTCCATTCCATTCCATTCCATTCCATTCCATTCCATTCCATTCCATTCCATTCCATTCCATGGAATTCCGTTCCATTCCATTCCATTCCGTTCCGTTCCATCCCGTTCCGTTCCGTTCCGTTCCGTTGCGTTCCGTTCCGTTCTACTAGGGTTGATTCCATTCTATTCCATTCCATTCCATTCGATTCCATTCGATTCCATTCGATTCCACTCCATTCCATTCCATAGAATTCCATTCCATTCCATTCCATTCCATTGAATTCCATTCCATTCCATTCCATTCCATTGAATTCCATTCCATTCCATTCCATTCCATTGAATTCCATTCCATTCCATTCCATTCCATTCCATTCCATTCCATTCCATTCTACTGGTGTCCATTCCATTCCATTCCATTCCATTCCATTCCATTCCATTCCATTCCATTCCTTTCCATTCCATTGCATTCCATTGCATTCCATTCCATTCCATTCCATTCCATTCCACTCCACTCCACTCCACTCCACTCCATTCCACTCCACTCCACTCCGGTACATTCCATTCCATTCCATTCCATTCCATTCCATTCCATTCCATAGAATTCCATTCCATTCCATTCCATTCCATTGAATTCCGTTCCATTCCATTCCATTCCGTTCCGTTCCGTTCCGTTCCGTTCCGTTGCGTTCCGTTCCGTTCCGTTGTGTTCCGTTCCGTTCTACTCGGGATGATTCCATTCTATTCCATTCCATTCCAATCCATTCCATTCCATTCCATTGAATTCCATTCCATTCCATTCCATTCCATTCCATTCCATTCCATTCCATTCCATTCCATTCCATTCCATTCCATTCCAATCCATTCCATTCCATTCCATTCCATTCCATTCCATTCCATTCCATTCCATGGAATTCCATTCCATTCCATTCCATTCCATTCCATTCCATTCCATTCCATTCCATTCCATTCCATTCCATTCCATTCCATTCCATTCCATTTGAATTCCATTCCATTCCAATCCATTCCATTCCATTCCATTCCATTCCATTCCATTCCATTCCATTCCATTCCATTCCATTCCATTCCATTCCATTCCATTCCATTCCATTGAATTCCATTCCGTTCCATTCCATTCCATTCCATTGATTTCCGTTCCATTCCACTCCATTCCATTCTGTTCCGTTCCGTTCCGTTCCGTTCCCTTCCGTTGCGTTCCGCTCCGTTCTACTCGGGTTGATTCCATTCTATTCCATTCCAGTCCATTCGATCCCATTCGATTGCATTCGATTCCATTCGATTCCATTCGATTCCACTCCATTCCATTCCATAGAATTCCATTCCATTCCATTCCATTCCATTCCATTCCATTCCATTCCATTCCATTGAATTCCATTCAATTCCATTCCATTACATGGAATTCCATTCCATTCCATTCCATTCCAATCCATAGAATTCCATTCCATTCCATTCCATTCCATTGAATTCCGTTCCATTCCATTCCATTCCGTTCCGTTCCGTTCCGTTCCGTTCCGTTGCGTTCCGTTCCGTTCCGTTGTGTTCCGTTCCGTTCTACTCGGGTTGATTCCATTCTATTCCATTCCATTCCAATCCATTCCATTCCATTCCATTCCATTCCATTCCATTCCATTGAATTCCATTCCATTCCATTCCATTCCATGGAATTCCGTTCCATTCCATTCCATTCCGTTCCGTTCCATCCCGTTCCGTTCCGTTCCGTTCCGTTGCGTTCCGTTCCGTTCTACTAGGGTTGATTCCATTCTATTCCATTCCATTCCATTCGATTCCATTCGATTCCATTCGATTCCACTCCATTCCATTCCATAGAATTCCATTCCATTCCATTCCATTCCATAGAATTCCATTCCATTCCATTCCATTCCAATTCCATTCCATTCCATTCCATTCCATTGAATTCCATTCCATTCCATTCCATTCCATTCCATTCCATTCCATTCCATTCTACTGGTGTCCATTGCATTCCATTCCATTCCATTCCATTCCATTCCATTCCTTTCCATTCCATTGCATTCCATTGCATTCCATTCCATTCCATTCCATTCCATTCCATTCCACTCCACTCCACTCCACTCCACTCCATTCCACTCCACTCCACTCCGGTACATTCCATTCCATTCCATTCCATTCCATTCCATTCCATTCCGTGCTTCTCGGGTACATTCCGTTCCGTTCCATTCCATTCCATTCCATTCCATTCCATTCCGTTCCAGTGCACTCTACTCCACTCCACTCCACTCCACTCCACTCCGGTACATTCCATTCCATTCCATTCCATTCCATTCCATTCCATTCCATTTCCATTCCCATTCCATTTCCATTCCCGTTCCATTTCCATTCCCGTTTCTTTTCCATTCCCGTTCCATTTCCATTCCAGTTCCATTACCATTCCCGTTCCATTTCCATTCCCGATCCATTTCCATTCCCGTTCCTTTTCCATTCCCGTTCCATTTCCATTCCCGTTCCGTTACCATTCCCGTTCCATTTCCGTTCCCGTTCCGTTTCCGTTCCCGTTCCATTTCCGTTCTCGTTCCGTTTCCGTTCCCGTTCCATTTCCATTCCCGTTCCATTTCCGTTCCCGTTCCATTTCCATTCCCGTTCCATTTCCATTCCCTTTCCATTTCCATTTCATTCCATTCCGTTCTGCTCGGGTACATTCCATTCCATTCCATTGCATTCCATTCCGTTCTGCTCCTGTCCATTCCATTCCATTCCATTCCGTTCCATTCCGTTCTACTCGGGTAGATTCCATTCCATTCCATTCCATTCCATTCCATTCCATTCCATTCCATTCTACTGGTGTCCATTCCATTACATTCCATTCCATTCCATTCCATTCCATTCCATTGCATTCCATTCCATTCCATTCCATTCCATTCCATTCCGTTCCGTTCTACTCGGTTACATTCCATTCCATTCCATTCCATTCCATGGAATTCCATTCCATTCCATTCCATTCCATTCCATTCCATAGAATTCCATTCCATTCCATTCCATTCCATTGAATTCCGTTCCATTCCATTCCATTCCGTTCCGTTCCGTTCCGTTTCGTTCCGTTGCGTTCCGTTCCGTTCCGTTGTGTTCCGTTCCGTTCTACTCGGGTTGATTCCATTCTATTCCATTCCATTCCAATCCATTCCATTCCATTCCATTGAATTCCATTCCATTCCATTCCATTCCATTCCATTCCATTCCATTCCATTCCATTCCATTGAATTCCATTCCATTCCATTCCATTCCATTCCATTCCATTGAATTCCATTCCATTCCATTCCATTCCATGGAATTCCGTTCCATTCCATTCCATTCCGTTCCGTTCCGTCCCGTTCCGTTCCGTTCCGTTCCGTTGCGTTCCGTTCCGTTCTACTCGGGTTGATTCCATTCTATTCCATTCCATTCCATTCGATTCCATTCGATTCCATTCGATTCCACTCCATTCCATTCCATAGAATTCCATTCCATTCCATTGAATTCCATTCCATTCCATTCCATTCCATTGAATTCCATTCCATTCCATTCCATTCCATTGAATTCCATTCCATTCCATTCCATTCCATTCCATTCCATTCCATTCCATTCCATTCCATTCCATTCCATTCCATTCCATTCTACTGTTGTCCATTCCATTCCATTCCATTCCATTCCATTCCATTCCATTCCATTCCATTCCTTTCCATTCCATTGCATTCCATTGCATTCCATTCCATTCCATTCCATTCCATTCCATTCCATTCCATTCCATTCCATTCCATTCCATTCCATTCCGTGCTTCTCGGGTACATTCCGTTCCGTTCCATTCCATTCCATTCCATTCCATTCCGTTCCTGTGCACTCTACTCCACTCCACTCCACTCCACTCCGGTACATTCCATTCCATTCCATTCCATTCCATTCCATTCCATTTCCATTCCCATTCCATTTCCATTCCCGTTCCATTTCCATTCCCGTTTCTTTTCCATTCCCGTTCCATTTCCATTCCCGTTCCATTACCATTCCCGTTCCATTTCCATTCCCGATCCATTT
>NC_073236.2:12785000-12867500 GCF_029281585.2 Gorilla gorilla gorilla | reverse complement strand
TCCATTCCGTTCCGTTCCGTTCCGTTCCGTTCCGTTGCGTTCCGTTCCGTTCCGTTGTGTTCCGTTCCGTTCTACTCGGGATGATTCCATTCTATTCCATTCCATTCCAATCCATTCCATTCCATTCCATTGAATTCCATTCCATTCCATTCCATTCCATTCCATTCCATTCCATTCCATTCCATTCCATTCCATTCCAATCCATTCCATTCCATTCCATTCCATTCCATTCCATTCCATTCCATGGAATTCCATTCCATTCCATTCCATTCCATTCCATTCCATTCCATTCCATTCCATTCCATTCCATTCCATTGAATTCCATTCCATTCCATTCCATTCCATTCCATTCCATTCCATTCCATTGAATTCCATTCCATTCCATTCCATTCCATTGAATTCCGTTTCATTCCACTCCATTCCATTCCGTTCCGTTCCGTTCCGTTCCGTTCCCTTCCGTTGCGTTCCGCTCCGTTCTACTCGGGTTGATTCCATTCTATTCCATTCCAGTCCATTCGATCCCATTCGATTGCATTCGATTCCATTCGATTCCATTCGATTCCACTCCATTCCATTCCATAGAATTCCATTCCATTCCATTGAATTCCATTGAATTCCATTCCATTCCATTGAATTCCATTCCATTCCATTCCATTCCATGGAATTCCATTCCATTCCATTCCATTCCAATCCATAGAATTCCATTCCATTCAATTCCATTCCATTGAATTCCGTTCCATTCCATTCCATTCCGTTCCGTTCCGTTCCGTCCCGTTCCGTTGCGTTCCGTTCCGTTCCGTTGTGTTCCGTTCCGTTCTACTCGGGTTGATTCCATTCTATTCCATTCCATTCCAATCCATTCCATTCCATTCCATTCCATTCCATTCCATTCCATTCCATTCCATTCCATTCCATTCCATTCCATGGAATTCCGTTCCATTCCATTCCATTCCGTTCCGTTCCATCCCGTTCCGTTCCGTTCCGTTCCGTTGCGTTCCGTTCCGTTCTACTAGGGTTGATTCCATTCTATTCCATTCCATTCCATTCGATTCCATTCGATTCCATTCGATTCCACTCCATTCCATTCCATAGAATTCCATTCCATTCCATTCCATTCCATTGAATTCCATTCCATTCCATTCCATTCCATTGAATTCCATTCCATTCCATTCCATTCCATTGAATTCCATTCCATTCCATTCCATTCCATTCCATTCCATTCCATTCCATTCTACTGGTGTCCATTCCATTCCATTCCATTCCATTCCATTCCATTCCATTCCATTCCTTTCCATTCCATTGCATTCCATTGCATTCCATTCCATTCCATTCCATTCCATTCCACTCCACTCCACTCCACTCCACTCCATTCCACTCCACTCCACTCCGGTACATTCCATTCCATTCCATTCCATTCCATTCCATTCCATTCCATAGAATTCCATTCCATTCCATTCCATTCCATTGAATTCCGTTCCATTCCATTCCATTCCGTTCCGTTCCGTTCCGTTCCGTTCCGTTGCGTTCCGTTCCGTTCCGTTGTGTTCCGTTCCGTTCTACTCGGGATGATTCCATTCTATTCCATTCCATTCCAATCCATTCCATTCCATTCCATTGAATTCCATTCCATTCCATTCCATTCCATTCCATTCCATTCCATTCCATTCCATTCCATTCCATTCCATTCCAATCCATTCCATTCCATTCCATTCCATTCCATTCCATTCCATTCCATTCCATGGAATTCCATTCCATTCCATTCCATTCCATTCCATTCCATTCCATTCCATTCCATTCCATTCCATTCCATTCCATTCCATTCCATTCCATTCCATTTGAATTCCATTCCATTCCAATCCATTCCATTCCATTCCATTCCATTCCATTCCATTCCATTCCATTCCATTCCATTCCATTCCATGGAATTCCATTCCATTCCATTCCATTCCATGGAATTCCATTCCATTCCATTCCATTCCATTCCATTCCATTGAATTCCATTCCATTCCATTCCATTCCATTCCATTCCATTCCACTCCATTGAATTCCATTCCGTTCCATTCCATTCCATTGAATTCCGTTCCATTCCACTCCATTCCATTCCGTTCCGTTCCGTTCCGTTCCGTTACCTTCCGTTGCGTTCCGCTCCGTTCTACTCGGGTTGATTCCATTCTATTCCATTCCTGTCCATTCGATCCCATTCGATTGCATTCGATTCCATTCGATTCCATTCGATTCCACTCCATTCCATTCCATAGAATTCCATTCCATTCCATTCCATTCCATTCCATTCCATTCCATTCCATTCCATTCCATGGAATTCCATTCCATTCCATTCCATTCCAATCCATAGAATTCCATTCCATTCCATTCCATTCCATTGAATTCCGTTCCATTCCATTCCATTCCGTTCCGTTCCGTTCCGTTCCGTTGCGTTCCGTTCCGTTCCGTTGTGTTCCGTTCCGTTCTACTCGGGTTGATTCCATTCCATTCCATTCCATTCCATTGAATTCCATTCCATTCCATTCCATTCCATTCCATTCCATTCCATTCCATTCTACTGGTGTCCATTCCATTCCATTCCATTCCATTCCATTCCATTCCATTCCATTCCATTCCATTCCTTTCCATTCCATTGCATTCCATTGCATTCCATTCCATTCCATTCCATTCCATTCCATTCCATTCCACTCCACTCCACTCCACTCCACTCCATTCCACTCCACTCCTCTCCGGTACATTCCATTCCATTCCATTCCATTCCATTCCATTCCATTCCGTGCTTCTCGGGTACATTCCGTTCCGTTCCATTCCATTCCATTCCATTCCATTCCATTCCGTTCCAGTGCACTCTACTCCACTCCACTCCACTCCACTCCACTCCGGTACATTCCATTCCATTCCATTCCATTCCATTCCATTCCATTTCCATTCCCATTCCATTTCCATTCCCGTTCCATTTCCATTCCCGTTTCTTTTCCATTCCCGTTCCATTTCCATTCCAGTTCCATTACCATTCCCGTTCCATTTCCATTCCCGATCCATTTCCATTCCCGTTCCATTTCCATTCCCGTTCCATTTCCATTCCCGTTCCGTTACCATTCCCGTTCCATTTCCGTTCCCGTTCCGTTTCCGTTCCTGTTCCATTTCCGTTCTCGTTCCGTTTCCGTTCCCGTTCCATTTCCATTCCCGTTCCATTTCCGTTCCCTTTCCATTTCCATTCCCGTTCCATTTCCATTCCCTTTCCATTTCCATTTCATTCCATTCCATTCTGCTCGGGTACATTCCATTCCATTCCATTGCATTCCATTCCGTTCTGCTCCTGTCCATTCCATTCCATTCCATTCCGTTCCATTCCGTTCTACTCGGGTAGATTCCATTCCATTCCATTCCATTCCATTCCATTCCAATCCATTCCATTCTACTGGTGTCCATTCCATTCCATTCCATTCCATTCCATTCCATTCCATTCCATTCCATTCCATTGCATTCCATTCCATTCCATTCCATTCCGTTCCGTTCTACCCGGTTACATTCCATTCAATTCCATTCCATTCCGTTCTACTCGGGTAGATTCCATTCCATTCCATTCCATTCCTTTCCATTCCATTGCATTCCATTGCATTGCATTGCACTCAATTCCATTCCATTCCATTCCATTCCATTCCATTCCATTCCATTCCATTCCGTTCCGTTCAACTCGGTTACATTCCATTCAATTACATTCCATTCCGTTCTACTCGGTTACATACCATTCCATTCCATTCCATTCCATTCCAATCCATTCCATTCCATTCCATTCCGTTCTACTCGTGTACATTCCATTCCATTCCATTCCATTCCATTCCATTACGTTCTACTTTGGTACATTCCATTCCATTCCATTCCATTCCATTCCATTCCATTCCATTCCATTCCATTCCATTCCATTCTACTCAGGTTGATTCCATTCTATTCCATTCCATTCCATTCCATTCCATTCCATTCCATTCCATTCGATTCCATTCCATTCCATTCCATAGAATTCCATTCCATTCCATTCCATTCCATTCCATTCCATTCCATGGAATTCCATTCCATTCCATTCCATTCCATTCCATTCCATTCCATTCCATTCCATTCCATCCCATTCCATTCCATTCCATTCCATTCCGTTCTACTCGGGTTGATTCCATTCTATTCCATTCCATTCCATTCGATCCCATTTGATTCCATTCGATTCCATTCAATTCCATTCGATTCCATTCCATTCCACTCCATTCCATTCCATTGAATTCCATTCCATTCCATTCCATTCCATTCCATTCCATTCCATTCCATGGAATTCCATTCCATTCCATTCCATTCCATTCCATTCCATAGAATTCCATTCCATTCCATTCCATTCCATTGAATTCCGTTCCATTCCATTCCATTCCGTTCCGTTCCGTTCCGTTCCGTTCCGTTGCGTTCCGTTCCGTTCCGTTGTGTTCCGTTCCGTTCTACTCGGGATGATTCCATTCTATTCCATTCCATTCCAATCCATTCCATTCCATTCCATTGAATTCCATTCCATTCCATTCCATTCCATTCCATTCCATTCCATTCCATTCCATTCCATTCCAATCCATTCCATTCCATTCCATTCCATTCCATTCCATTCCATTCCATGGAATTCCATTCCATTCCATTCCATTCCATTCCATTCCATTCCATTCCATTCCATTCCATTCCATTGAATTCCATTCCATTCCATTCCATTCCATTCCATTCCATTCCATTCCATTGAATTCCATTCCATTCCATTCCATTCCATTGAATTCCGTTTCATTCCACTCCATTCCATTCCGTTCCGTTCCGTTCCGTTCCGTTCCCTTCCGTTGCGTTCCGCTCCGTTCTACTCGGGTTGATTCCATTCTATTCCATTCCAGTCCATTCGATCCCATTCGATTGCATTCGATTCCATTCGATTCCATTCGATTCCACTCCATTCCATTCCATAGAATTCCATTCCATTCCATTGAATTCCATTGAATTCCATTCCATTCCATTGAATTCCATTCCATTCCATTCCATTCCATGGAATTCCATTCCATTCCATTCCATTCCAATCCATAGAATTCCATTCCATTCAATTCCATTCCATTGAATTCCGTTCCATTCCATTCCATTCCGTTCCGTTCCGTTCCGTCCCGTTCCGTTGCGTTCCGTTCCGTTCCGTTGTGTTCCGTTCCGTTCTACTCGGGTTGATTCCATTCTATTCCATTCCATTCCAATCCATTCCATTCCATTCCATTCCATTCCATTCCATTCCATTCCATTCCATTCCATTCCATTCCATTCCATGGAATTCCGTTCCATTCCATTCCATTCCGTTCCGTTCCATCCCGTTCCGTTCCGTTCCGTTCCGTTGCGTTCCGTTCCGTTCTACTAGGGTTGATTCCATTCTATTCCATTCCATTCCATTCGATTCCATTCGATTCCATTCGATTCCACTCCATTCCATTCCATAGAATTCCATTCCATTCCATTCCATTCCATTGAATTCCATTCCATTCCATTCCATTCCATTGAATTCCATTCCATTCCATTCCATTCCATTGAATTCCATTCCATTCCATTCCATTCCATTCCATTCCATTCCATTCCATTCTACTGGTGTCCATTCCATTCCATTCCATTCCATTCCATTCCATTCCATTCCATTCCATTCCTTTCCATTCCATTGCATTCCATTGCATTCCATTCCATTCCATTCCATTCCATTCCACTCCACTCCACTCCACTCCATTCCACTCCACTCCACTCCGGTACATTCCATTCCATTCCATTCCATTCCATTCCATTCCATTCCGTGCTTCTCGGGTACATTCCGTTCCGTTCCATTCCATTCCATTCCATTCCATTCCATTCCGTTCCAGTGCACTCTACTGCACTCCACTCCACTCCACTCCACTCCGGTACGTTCCATTCCATTCCATTCCATTCCATTCCATTCCATTTCCATTCCCATTCCATTTCCATTCCCGTTCCATTTCCATTCCCGTTTCTTTTCCATTTCCGTTCCATTTCCATTCCAGTTCCATTACCATTCCCGTTCCATTTCCATTCCCGATCCATTTCCATTCCCGTTCCATTTCCATTCCCGTTCCATTTCCATTCCCGTTCCGTTACCATTCCCGTTCCATTTCCGTTCCCGTTCCGTTTCCGTTCCCGTTCCATTTCCGTTCTCGTTCCGTTTCCGTTCCCGTTCCATTTCCGTTCTCGTTCCGTTTCCGTTCCCGTTCCATTTCCATTCCCGTTCCATTTCCGTTCCCTTTCCATTTCCATTCCCGTTCCATTTCCATTCCCTTTCCATTTCCATTTCATTCCATTCCATTCTGCTCGGGTACATTCCATTCCATTCCATTGCATTCCATTCCGTTCTGTTCCTGTCCATTCCATTCCATTCCATTCCGTTCCATTCCGTTCTACTCGGGTAGATTCCATTCCATTCCATTCCATTCCATTCCATTCCATTCCATTCCATTCCATTCTACTGGTGTCCATTCCATTCCATTCCATTCCATTCCATTCCATTCCATTCCATTGCATTCCATTCCATTCCATTCCATTCCGTTCCGTTCTACTCGGTTACATTCCATTCAATTCCATTCCATTCCGTTCTACTCGGGTAGATTCCATTCCATTCCATTCCATTCCTTTCCATTCCATTGCATTCCATTGCATTGCATTGCACTCAATTCCATTCCATTCCATTCCATTCCATTCCATTCCATTCCATTCCATTCCATTCCATTCCATTCCGTTCCGTTCAACTCGGTTACATTCCATTCAATTACATTCCATTCCGTTCTACTCGGTTACATACCATTCCATTCCATTCCATTCCATTCCATTCCAATCCATTCCATTCCATTCCATTCCGTTCTACTCGTGTACATTCCATTCCATTCCATTCCATTCCATTCCATTCCATTCCATTCCATTCCATTCCATTCCATTCCGTTCTACTTTGGTACATTCCATTCCATTCCATTCCATTCCATTCCATTCCATTCCATTCCATTCCATTCCATTCCATTCTACTCAGGTTGATTCCATTCTATTCCATTCCATTCCATTCCATTCCATTCCATTCCATTCGATTCCATTCCATTCCATTCCATAGAATTCCATTCCATTCCATTCCATTCCATGGAATTCCATTCCATTCCATTCCATGGAATTCCATTCCATTCCATTCCATGGAATTCCATTCCATTCCATGGAATTCCATTCCATTCCATTCCATTCCATTCCATTCCGTTCCATTCCATTCCATTCCATTCCGTTCCATTCCATTCCATTGAATTCCATTCCGTTCCATTCCATTCCATTGAATTCCATTCCATTCCATTCCATTCCATTCCATTCCATTCCATTGAATTCCATTCCATTGAATTCCATTCCATTCCATTCCATTCCATTCCATTCCATCCCATTCCATTCCATTCCATTTCATTCCGTTCTACTCGGGTTGATTCCATTCTATTCCATTCCATTCCATTCGATCCCATTTGATTCCATTCGATTCCATTCAATTCCATTCGATTCCATTCCATTCCACTCCATTCCATTCCATTGAATTCCATTCCATTCCATTCCATTCCATTCCATTCCATTCCATTCCATGGAATTCCATTCCATTCCATTCCATTCCATTCCATTCCATAGAATTCCATTCCATTCCATTCCATTCCATTGAATTCCGTTCCATTCCATTCCATTCCGTTCCGTTCCGTTCCGTTCCGTTCCGTTGCGTTCCGTTCCGTTCCGTTGTGTTCCGTTCCGTTCTACTCGGGTTGATTCCATTCTATTCCATTCCATTCCAATCCATTCCATTCCATTCCAATCCATTCCATTCCATTCCATTCCATTCCATTCCATTCCATTCCATTCCATTCCATTCCATTCCATTCCATTGAATTCCATTCCATTCCATTCCATTCCATGGAATTCCGTTCCATTCCATTCCATTCCGTTCCGTTCCATCCCGTTCCGTTCCGTTCCGTTCCGTTGCGTTCCGTTCCGTTCTACTAGGGTTGATTCCATTCTATTCCATTCCATTCCATTCGATTCCATTCGATTCCATTCGATTCCACTCCATTCCATTCCATAGAATTCCATTCCATTCCATTCCATTCCATTCCATTCCATTCCATTCCATTCCATTGAATTCCATTCCATTCCATTCCATTCCATTCCATTCCATTCCATTCCATTGAATTCCATTCCATTCCATTCCATTCCATTCCGTTCCATTCCATTCCATTCCATTCCATTCCATTTGAATTCCATTCCATTCCATTCCATTGAATTCCATTCCATTCCATTTGAATTCCATTCCATTCCAATCCATTCCATTCCATTCCATTCCATTCCATTCCATTCCATTCCATTCCATGGAATTCCATTCCATTCCATTCCATTCCATTCCATTCCATTGAATTCCATTCCATTCCATTCCATTCCATTCCATTCCATTCCATTCCATTCCATTCCATTCCATTGAATTCCATTCCGTTCCATTCCATTCCATTGAATTCCGTTCCATTCCACTCCATTCCATTCCGTTCCGTTCCGTTCCGTTCCGTTCCCTTCCGTTGCGTTCCGCTCCGTTCTACTCGGGTTGATTCCATTCTATTCCATTCCAGTCCATTCGATCCCATTCCATTCCATTCCATTCCATGGAATTCCATTCCATTCCATTCCATTCCAATCCATAGAATTCCATTCCATTCCATTCCATTCCATTGAATTCCGTTCCATTCCATTCCATTCCGTTCCGTTCCGTTCCGTTCCGTTGCGTTCCGTTCCGTTCCGTTGTGTTCCGTTCCGTTCTACTCGGGTTGATTCCATTCTATTCCATTCCATTCCAATCCATTCCATTCCATTCCAATCCATTCCATTCCATTCCATTCCATTCCATTCCATTCCATTCCATTCCATTCCATTCCATTGAATTCCATTCCATTCCATTCCATTCCATTCCATGAAATTCCGTTCCATTCCATTCCATTCCGTTCCGTTCCATCCCGTTCCGTTCCGTTCCGTTCCGTTGCGTTCCGTTCCGTTCTACTAGGGTTGATTCCATTCTATTCCATTCCATTCCATTCGATTCCATTCGATTCCATTCGATTCCACTCCATTCCATTCCATAGAATTCCATTCCATTCCATTCCATTCCATTGAATTCCATTCCATTCCATTCCATTCCATAGAATTCCATTCCATTCCATTCCATTCCATTGAATTCCATTCCATTCCATTCCATTCCATTCCATTCCATTCCATTCTAATCCATTCGATTCGATTCCATTCCATTCCATTCCATTCCATTCCATTCCATTCCATTCCATTCCATTCCATTCCATTCTACTGTTGTCCATTCCATTCCATTCCATTCCATTCCATTCCATTCCATTCCATTCCATTCCTTTCCATTCCATTGCATTCCATTGCATTCCATTCCATTCCATTCCATTCCATTCCATTCCATTCCATTCCATTCCACTCCACACCACTCCACTCCACTCCATTCCACTCCACTCCACTCCGGTACATTCCATTCCATTCCATTCCATTCCATTCCATTCCATTCCATTCCGTGCTTCTCGGGTACATTCCGTTCCGTTCCATTCCATTCCATTCCATTCCATTCCGTTCCAGTGCACTCTACTCCACTCCACTCCACTCCACTCCGGTACATTCCATTCCATTCCATTCTACTGGTGTCCATTCCATTCCATTCCATTCCATTCCATTCCATTCCATTCCTTTCCATTCCATTGCATTCCATTGCATTCCATTCCATTCCATTCCATTCCATTCCATTCCATTCCATTCCACTCCACTCCACTCCACTCCACTCCATTCCACTCCACTCCACTCCGGTACATTCCATTCCATTCCATTCCATTCCATTCCATTCCATTCCGTGCTTCTCGGGTACATTCCGTTCCGTTCCATTCCATTCCATTCCATTCCATTCCATTCCGTTCCAGTGCACTCTACTCCACTCCACTCCACTCCACTCCACTCCGGTACATTCCATTCCATTCCATTCCATTCCATTCCATTCCATTTCCATTCCCATTCCATTTCCATTCCCGTTCCATTTCCATTCCCGTTTCTTTTCCATTCCCGTTCCATTTCCATTCCAGTTCCATTACCATTCCCGTTCCATTTCCATTCCCGATCCATTTCCATTCCCGTTCCATTTCCATTCCCGTTCCATTTCCATTCCCGTTCCGTTACCATTCCCGTTCCATTTCCGTTCCCTTTCCGTTTCCGTTCCCGTTCCATTTCCGTTCTCGTTCCGTTTCCGTTCCCGTTCCATTTCCATTCCCGTTCCATTTCCGTTCCCTTTCCATTTCCATTCTCGTTCCATTTCCATTCCCTTTCCATTTCCATTTCATTCCATTCCATTCTGCTCGGGTACATTCCATTCCATTCCATTGCATTCCATTCCGTTCTGCTCCTGTCCATTCCATTCCATTCCATTCCGTTCCATTCTGTTCTACTCTGGTAGATTCCATTCCATTCCATTCCATTCCATTCCATTCCATTCCATTCCATTCTACTGGTGTCCATTCCATTCCATTCCATTCCATTCCATTCCATTCCATTCCATTCCATTCCATTGCATTCCATTCCATTCCATTCCATTCCGTTCCGTTCTACTCGGTTACATTCCATTCAATTCCATTCCATTCCGTTCTACTCGGGTAGATTCCATTCCATTCCATTCCATTCCTTTCCATTCCATTGCATTCCATTGCATTGCATTGCACTCAATTCCATTCCATTCCATTCCATTCCATTCCATTCCATTCCATTCCATTCCGTTCCGTTCAACTCGGTTACATTCCATTCAATTACATTCCATTCCGTTCTACTCGGTTACATACCATTCCATTCCATTCCATTCCATTCCAATCCATTCCATTCCATTCCATTCCGTTCTACTCGTGTGCATTCCATTCCATTCCATTCCATTCCATTCCATTCCATTCCATTCCATTCCATTCCATTCCATTCCATTCCGTTCTACTTTGGTACATTCCATTCCATTCCATTCCATTCCATTCCATTCCATTCCATTCCATTCCATTCCATTCCATTCCATTCTACTCAGGTTGATTCCATTCTATTCCATTCCATTCCATTCCATTCCATCCCATTCCATTCCATTCGATTCCATTCCATTCCATTCCATAGAATTCCATTCCATTCCATTCCATTCCATGGAATTCCATTCCATTCCATTCCATGGAATTCCATTCCATTCCATTCCATTCCATGGAATTCCATTCCATTCCATTCCATTCCATTCCATTCCATTCCATTCCATTCCATTCCATTCCATTCCATTCCATTCCATTGAATTCCAGTCCGTTCCATTCCATTCCATTGAATTCCATTCCATTCCATTCCATTCCATTCCATTCCATTCCATTGAATTCCATTCCATGGAATTCCATTCCATTCCATTCCATTCCATTCCATTCCATCCCATTCCATTCCATTCCATTCCATTCCGTTCTACTCGGGTTGATTCCATTCTATTCCATTCCATTCCATTCGATCCCATTTGATTCCATTCGATTCCATTCAATTCCATTCGATTCCATTCCATTCCACTCCATTCCATTCCATAGAATTCCATTCCATTCCATTCCATTCCATTCCATTCCATTCCATGGAATTCCATTCCATTCCATTCCATTCCATTCCATTCCATTCCATGGAATTCCATTCCATTCCATTCCATTCCATTCCATTCCATAGAATTCCATTCCATTCCATTCCAATCCATAGAATTCCATTCCATTCAATTCCATTCCATTGAATTCCGTTCCATTCCATTCCATTCCGTTCCGTTCCGTTCCGTCCCGTTCCGTTGCGTTCCGTTCCGTTCCGTTGTGTTCCGTTCCGTTCTACTCGGGTTGATTCCATTCTATTCCATTCCATTCCAATCCATTCCATTCCATTCCATTCCATTCCATTCCATTCCATTCCATTCCATTCCATTCCATGGAATTCCGTTCCATTCCATTCCATTCCGTTCCGTTCCATCCCGTTCCGTTCCGTTCCGTTCCGTTGCGTTCCGTTCCGTTCTACTAGGGTTGATTCCATTCTATTCCATTCCATTCCTTTCGATTCCATTCGATTCCATTCGATTCCACTCCATTCCATTCCATAGAATTCCATTCCATTCCATTCCATTCCATTGAATTCCATTCCATTCCATTCCATTCCATTGAATTCCATTCCATTCCATTCCATTCCATTGAATTCCATTCCATTCCATTCCATTCCATTCCATTCCATTCCATTCCATTCTACTGGTGTCCATTCCATTCCATTCCATTCCATTCCATTCCATTCCATTCCATTCCTTTCCATTCCATTGCATTCCATTGCATTCCATTCCATTCCATTCCATTCCATTCCACTCCACTCCACTCCACTCCACTCCATTCCACTCCACTCCACTCCGGTACATTCCATTCCATTCCATTCCATTCCATTCCATTCCATTCCGTGCTTCTCGGGTACATTCCGTTCCGTTCCATTCCATTCCATTCCATTCCATTCCATTCCGTTCCAGTGCACTCTACTGCACTCCACTCCACTCCACTCCACTCCGGTACGTTCCATTCCATTCCATTCCATTCCATTCCATTCCATTTCCATTCCCATTCCATTTCCATTCCCGTTCCATTTCCATTCCCGTTTCTTTTCCATTTCCGTTCCATTTCCATTCCAGTTCCATTACCATTCCCGTTCCATTTCCATTCCCGATCCATTTCCATTCCCGTTCCATTTCCATTCCCGTTCCATTTCCATTCCCGTTCCGTTACCATTCCCGTTCCATTTCCGTTCCCGTTCCGTTTCCGTTCCCGTTCCATTTCCGTTCTCGTTCCGTTTCCGTTCCCGTTCCATTTCCGTTCTCGTTCCGTTTCCGTTCCCGTTCCATTTCCATTCCCGTTCCATTTCCGTTCCCTTTCCATTTCCATTCCCGTTCCATTTCCATTCCCTTTCCATTTCCATTTCATTCCATTCCATTCTGCTCGGGTACATTCCATTCCATTCCATTGCATTCCATTCCGTTCTGTTCCTGTCCATTCCATTCCATTCCATTCCGTTCCATTCCGTTCTACTCGGGTAGATTCCATTCCATTCCATTCCATTCCATTCCATTCCATTCCATTCCATTCCATTCCATTCCATTCTACTGGTGTCCATTCCATTCCATTCCATTCCATTCCATTCCATTCCATTCCATTCCATTGCATTCCATTCCATTCCATTCCATTCCGTTCCGTTCTACTCGGTTACATTCCATTCAATTCCATTCCATTCCGTTCTACTCGGGTAGATTCCATTCCATTCCATTCCATTCCTTTCCATTCCATTGCATTCCATTGCATTGCATTGCACTCAATTCCATTCCATTCCATTCCATTCCATTCCATTCCATTCCATTCCATTCCATTCCATTCCATTCCATTCCGTTCCGTTCAACTCGGTTACATTCCATTCAATTACATTCCATTCCGTTCTACTCGGTTACATACCATTCCATTCCATTCCATTCCATTCCAATCCATTCCATTCCATTCCATTCCGTTCTACTCGTGTACATTCCATTCCATTCCATTCCATTCCATTCCATTCCATTCCATTCCATTCCATTCCATTCCATTCCGTTCTACTTTGGTACATTCCATTCCATTCCATTCCATTCCATTCCATTCCATTCCATTCCATTCCATTCCATTCCATTCCATTCCATTCCATTCTACTCAGGTTGATTCCATTCTATTCCATTCCATTCCATTCCATTCCATTCCATTCCATTCGATTCCATTCCATTCCATTCCATAGAATTCCATTCCATTCCATTCCATTCCATGGAATTCCATTCCATTCCATTCCATGGAATTCCATTCCATTCCATTCCATGGAATTCCATTCCATTCCATTCCATTCCATTCCATTCCGTTCCATTCCATTCCATTCCATTCCGTTCCATTCCATTCCATTGAATTCCATTCCGTTCCATTCCATTCCATTGAATTCCATTCCATTCCATTCCATTCCATTCCATTCCATTCCATTCCATTGAATTCCATTCCATTGAATTCCATTCCATTCCATTCCATTCCATTCCATTCCATTCCATCCCATTCCATTCCATTCCATTTCATTCCGTTCTACTCGGGTTGATTCCATTCTATTCCATTCCATTCCATTCGATCCCATTTGATTCCATTCGATTCCATTCAATTCCATTCGATTCCTTTCCATTCCACTCCATTCCATTCCATTGAATTCCATTCCATTCCATTCCATTCCATTCCATTCCATTCCATTCCATTCCATGGAATTCCATTCCATTCCATTCCATTCCATTCCATTCCATAGAATTCCATTCCATTCCATTCCATTCCATTGAATTCCGTTCCATTCCATTCCATTCCGTTCCGTTCCGTTCCGTTCCGTTCCGTTGCGTTCCGTTCCGTTCTGTTGTGTTCCGTTCCGTTCTACTCGGGATGATTCCATTCTATTCCATTCCATTCCAATCCATTCCATTCCATTCCATTGAATTCCATTCCATTCCATTCCATTCCATTCCATTCCATTCCATTCCATTCCATTGAATTCCATTCCATTCCATTCCATTCCATTCCATTCCATTCCATTCCATTGAATTCCATTCCATTCCATTCCATTCCATTCCATTCCATTCCATTCCATTCCATTTGAATTCCATTCCATTCCATTCCATTGAATTCCATTCCATTCCATTTGAATTCCATTCCATTCCAATCCATTCCATTCCATTCCATTCCATTCCATTCCATTCCATTCCATGGAATTCCATTCCATTCCATTCCATTCCATTCCATTCCATTGAATTCCATTCCATTCCATTCCATTCCATTCCATTCCATTCCATTCCATTCCATTGAATTCCATTCCGTTCCATTCCATTCCATTGAATTCCGTTCCATTCCACTCCATTCCATTCCGTTCCGTTCCGTTCCGTTCCGTTCCCTTCCGTTGCGTTCCGCTCCGTTCTACTCGGGTTGATTCCATTCTATTCCATTCCAGTCCATTCGATCCCATTCGATTGCATTCGATTCCATTCGATTCCATTCGATTCCACTCCATTCCATTCCATAGAATTCCATTCCATTCCATTCCATTCCATTCCATTCCATTCCATTCCATTGAATTCCATTCCATTCCATTCCATTCCATGGAATTCCATTCCATTCCATTCCATTCCAATCCATAGAATTCCATTCCATTCCATTCCATTCCATTGAATTCCGTTCCATTCCATTCCATTCCGTTCCGTTCCGTTCCGTTCCGTTCCGTTGCGTTCCGTTCCGTTCCGTTGTGTTCCGTTCCGTTCTACTCGGGTTGATTCCATTCTATTCCATTCCATTCCAATCCATTCCATTCCATTCCAATCCATTCCATTCCATTCCATTCCATTCCATTCCATTCCATTCCATTCCATTCCATTCCATTGAATTCCATTCCATTCCATTCCATTCCATGGAATTCCGTTCCATTCCATTCCATTCCGTTCCGTTCCATCCCGTTCCGTTCCGTTCCGTTCCGTTGCGTTCCGTTCCGTTCTACTAGGGTTGATTCCATTCTATTCCATTCCATTCCATTCGATTCCATTCGATTCCATTCGATTCCACTCCATTCCATTCCATAGAATTCCATTCCATTCCATTCCATTCCATTCCATTCCATTCCATTCCATTCCATTGAATTCCATTCCATTCCATTCCATTCCATTCCATTCCATTCCATTCCATTGAATTCCATTCCATTCCATTCCATTCCATTCCGTTCCATTCCATTCCATTCCATTCCATTCCATTTGAATTCCATTCCATTCCATTCCATTGAATTCCATTCCATTCCATTTGAATTCCATTCCATTCCAATCCATTCCATTCCATTCCATTCCATTCCATTCCATTCCATTCCATTCCATGGAATTCCATTCCATTGCATTCCATTGCATTCCATTCCATTCCATTCCATTCCATTCCATTCCATTCCATTCCACTCCACACCACTCCACTCCACTCCATTCCACTCCACTCCACTCCGGTACATTCCATTCCATTCCATTCCATTCCATTCCATTCCATTCCATTCCGTGCTTCTCGGGTACATTCCGTTCCGTTCCATTCCATTCCATTCCATTCCATTCCGTTCCAGTGCACTCTATTCCACTCCACTCCACTCCACTCCGGTACATTCCATTCCATTCCATTCTACTGGTGTCCATTCCATTCCATTCCATTCCATTCCATTCCATTCCATTCCATTCCTTTCCATTCCATTGCATTCCATTGCATTCCATTCCATTCCATTCCATTCCATTCCATTCCATTCCATTCCACTCCACTCCACTCCACTCCACTCCATTCCACTCCACTCCACTCCGGTACATTCCATTCCATTCCATTCCATTCCATTCCATTCCATTCCGTGCTTCTCGGGTACATTCCGTTCCGTTCCATTCCATTCCATTCCATTCCATTCCATTCCGTTCCAGTGCACTCTACTCCACTCCACTCCACTCCACTCCACTCCGGTACATTCCATTCCATTCCATTCCATTCCATTCCATTCCATTTCCATTCCCATTCCATTTCCATTCCCGTTCCATTTCCATTCCCGTTTCTTTTCCATTCCCATTCCATTTCCATTCCAGTTCCATTACCATTCCCGTTCCATTTCCATTCCCGATCCATTTCCATTCCCGTTCCATTTCCATTCCCGTTCCATTTCCATTCCCGTTCCGTTACCATTCCCGTTCCATTTCCGTTCCCTTTCCGTTTCCGTTCCCGTTCCATTTCCGTTCTCGTTCCGTTTCCGTTCCAGTTCCATTTCCATTCCCGTTCCATTTCCGTTCCCTTTCCATTTCCATTCCCGTTCCATTTCCATTCCCTTTCCATTTCCATTTCATTCCATTCCATTCTGCTCGGGTACATTCCATTCCATTCCATTGCATTCCATTCCGTTCTGCTCCTGTCCATTCCATTCCATTCCTTTCCGTTCCATTCCGTTCTACTCGGGTAGATTCCATTCCATTCCATTCCATTCCATTCCATTCCATTCCATTCCATTCCATTCTACTGGTGTCCATTCCATTCCATTCCATTCCATTCCATTCCATTCCATTCCATTGCATTCCATTCCATTCCATTCCATTCCATTCCATTCCATTGAATTCCATTCCATGGAATTCCATTCCATTCCATTCCATTCCATTCCATTCCATCCCATTCCATTCCATTCCATTCCATTCCGTTCTACTCGGGTTGATTCCATTCTATTCCATTCCATTCCATTCGATCCCATTTGATTCCATTCGATTCCATTCAATTCCATTCGATTCCATTCCATTCCACTCCATTCCATTCCATAGAATTCCATTCCATTCCATTCCATTCCATTCCATTCCATTCCATGGAATTCCATTCCATTCCATTCCATTCCATTCCATTCCATAGAATTCCATTCCATTCCATTCCAATCCATAGAATTCCATTCCATTCAATTCCATTCCATTGAATTCCGTTCCATTCCATTCCATTCCGTTCCGTTCCGTTCCGTCCCGTTCCGTTGCGTTCCGTTCCGTTCCGTTGTGTTCCGTTCCGTTCTACTCGGGTTGATTCCATTCTATTCCATTCCATTCCAATCCATTCCATTCCATTCCATTCCATTCCATTCCATTCCATTCCATTCCATTCCATTCCATTCCATTCCATGGAATTCCGTTCCATTCCATTCCATTCCGTTCCGTTCCATCCCGTTCCGTTCCGTTCCGTTCCGTTGCGTTCCGTTCCGTTCTACTAGGGTTGATTCCATTCTATTCCATTCCATTCCTTTCGATTCCATTCGATTCCATTCGATTCCACTCCATTCCATTCCATAGAATTCCATTCCATTCCATTCCATTCCATTGAATTCCATTCCATTCCATTCCATTCCATTGAATTCCATTCCATTCCATTCCATTCCATTGAATTCCATTCCATTCCATTCCATTCCATTCCATTCCATTCCATTCCATTCTACTGGTGTCCATTCCATTCCATTCCATTCCATTCCATTCCATTCCATTCCTTTCCATTCCATTGCATTCCATTGCATTCCATTCCATTCCATTCCATTCCATTCCACTCCACTCCACTCCACTCCACTCCATTCCACTCCACTCCACTCCGGTACATTCCATTCCATTCCATTCCATTCCATTCCATTCCATTCCGTGCTTCTCGGGTACATTCCGTTCCGTTCCATTCCATTCCATTCCATTCCATTCCATTCCGTTCCAGTGCACTCTACTGCACTCCACTCCACTCCACTCCACTCCGGTACGTTCCTTTCCATTCCATTCCATTCCATTCCATTCCATTTCCATTCCCATTCCACTTCCATTCCCGTTCCATTTCCATTCCCGTTTCTTTTCCATTTCCGTTCCATTTCCATTCCAGTTCCATTACCATTCCCGTTCCATTTCCATTCCCGATCCATTTCCATTCCCGTTCCATTTCCATTCCCGTTCCATTTCCATTCCCGTTCCGTTACCATTCCCGTTCCATTTCCGTTCCCGTTCCGTTTCCGTTCCCGTTCCATTTCCGTTCTCGTTCCGTTTCCGTTCCCGTTCCATTTCCGTTCTCGTTCCGTTTCCGTTCCCGTTCCATTTCCATTCCCGTTCCATTTCCGTTCCCTTTCCATTTCCATTCCCGTTCCATTTCCATTCCCTTTCCATTTCCATTTCATTCCATTCCATTCTGCTCGGGTACATTCCATTCCATTCCATTGCATTCCATTCCGTTCTGTTCCTGTCCATTCCATTCCATTCCATTCCGTTCCATTCCGTTCTACTCGGGTAGATTCCATTCCATTCCATTCCATTCCATTCCATTCCATTCCATTCCATTCCATTCCATCCTACTGGTGTCCATTCCATTCCATTCCATTCCATTCCATTCCATTCCATTCCATTGCATTCCATTCCATTCCATTCCATTCCGTTCCGTTCTACTCGGTTACATTCCATTCAATTCCATTCCATTCCGTTCTACTCGGGTAGATTCCATTCCATTCCATTCCATTCCTTTCCATTCCATTGCATTCCATTGCATTGCATTGCACTCAATTCCATTCCATTCCATTCCATTCCATTCCATTCCATTCCATTCCATTCCGTTCCGTTCAACTCGGTTACATTCCATTCAATTACATTCCATTCCGTTCTACTCGGTTACATACCATTCCATTCCATTCCATTCCATTCCAATCCATTCCATTCCATTCCATTCCGTTCTACTCGTGTACATTCCATTCCATTCCATTCCATTCCATTCCATTCCATTCCATTCCATTCCATTCCATTCCATTCCATTCCGTTCTACTTTGGTACATTCCATTCCATTCCATTCCATTCCATTCCATTCCATTCCATTCCATTCCATTCCATTCCATTCCATTCTACTCAGGTTGATTCCATTCTATTCCATTCCATTCCATTCCATTCCATCCCATTCCATTCCATTCGATTCCATTCCATTCCATTCCATAGAATTCCATTCCATTCCATTCCATTCCATGGAATTCCATTCCATTCCATTCCATGGAATTCCATTCCATTCCATTCCATTCCATGGAATTCCATTCCATTCCATTCCATTCCATTCCATTCCATTCCATTCCATTGAATTCCAGTCCGTTCCATTCCATTCCATTGAATTCCATTCCATTCCATTCCATTCCATTCCATTCCATTCCATTGAATTCCATTCCATGGAATTCCATTCCATTCCATTCCATTCCATTCCATTCCATCCCATTCCATTCCATTCCATTCCATTCCGTTCTACTCGGGTTGATTCCATTCTATTCCATTCCATTCCATTCGATCCCATTTGATTCCATTCGATTCCATTCAATTCCATTCGATTCCATTCCATTCCACTCCATTCCATTCCATTGAATTCCATTCCATTCCATTCCATTCCATTCCATTCCATTCCATGGAATTCCATTCCATTCCATTCCATTCCATTCCATTCCATAGAATTCCATTCCATTCCATTCCATTCCATTGAATTCCGTTCCATTCCATTCCATTCCGTTCCGTTCCGTTCCGTTCCGTTCCGTTGCGTTCCGTTCCGTTCCGTTGTGTTCCGTTCCGTTCTACTCGGGATGATTCCATTCTATTCCATTCCATTCCAATCCATTCCATTCCATTCCATTGAATTCCATTCCATTCCATTCCATTCCATTCCATTCCATTCCATTCCATTGAATTCCATTCCATTCCATTCCATTCCATTCCATTCCATTCCATTCCATTCCATTGAATTCCATTCCATTCCAATCCATTCCATGGAATTCCGTTCCATTCCATTCCATTCCGTTCCGTTCCGTCCCGTTCCGTTCCGTTCCGTTCCGTTGTGTTCCGTTCCGTTCTACTCGGGTTGATTCCATTCTATTCCATTCCATTCCATTCGATTCCATTCGATTCCATTCGATTCCACTCCATTCCATTCCATAGAATTCCATTCCATTCCATTCCATTCCATTGAATTCCATTCCATTCCATTCCATTCCATTCTATTCCATTCCATTCCAATCCATTCCATTCCATTCCATTGAATTCCATTCCATTCCATTCCATTCCAATCCATTCCATTCCATTCCATTGAATTCCATTCCATTCCATTCAATTCCATTCCATTCCATTCCATTCCATTGAATTCCATTCCATTCCATTCCATTCCATTCCATTCCATTCCATTCCATTTGAATTCCATTCCATTCCATTCCATTCCATTCCATTCCATTCCATTCCATTTGAATTCCATTCCATTCCAATCCATTCCATTCCATTCCATTCCATTCCATTCCATTCCATTCCATTCCATGGAATTCCATTCCATTGAATTCCATTCCATTCCATTCCATTCCATTGAATTCCGTTCCTTTCCATTCCATTCCGTTCCGTTCCGTTCCGTTCCGTTCCGTTGCGTTGCGTTCCGTTCCGTTGCGTTCCGTTCCGTTCTACTCGGGTTGATTCCATTCTATTCCATTCCATTCCATTCCATTCCATTCCATTCCATCCCATTCCATTGAATTCCATTCCATTCCATTCCATTCCATTGAATTCCGTTCCATTCCATTCCATACCCTTCTGTTCCGTCCCGTTCCGTTCCGTTCCGTTCCGTTGCGTGCCGTTCCGTTCTACTCAGGTTGATTACATTCTATTCCATTCCATTCCATTCGATTCCATTCGATTCCAATCGATTCCATTCGATTGCATTCGATTCCATTCGTTGCCATTCCATTCCATTCCATTGAATTCCATTCCGTTCCATTCCATTCCATTCCATTCCATTGAATTCCATTCCATTCCATTGCATTCTTTCCATTCCATTGAATTCCATTCCATTCCATTCCATTCCATTCCATTCCATTCCATTCCATTCCATTCCATTCCATTGAATTCCATTCCATTCCATTCCATTCCATTCCATTGAATTCCATTCCATTCCATTCCATAGAATTCCGTTCCATTCCATTCCATTCCATTCCATTCCATTCCATTCCATTGAATTCCATTCCGTTCCATTCCATTCCATTGAATTCCGTTCCATTCCACTCCATTCCATTCCTTTCCGTTCCGTTCCGTTCCATTCCGTTCCGTTGCGTTCCGCTCCGTTCTACTCGGGTTGATTCCATTCTATTCCATTCCATTCCATTCGATTCCATTCGATTCCATTCGATTCCACTCCATTCCATTCCATAGAATTCCATTCCATTCCATTCCATCCCATTCCATTCCATGGAATTCCATTCCATTCCATTCCATTCCATTCCATTCCATTCCATTCCATTGAATTCCATTCCATTCCATTCCATTCCATGGAATTCCATTCCATTCCATTCCATTCCATGGAAATCCATTCCATTCCATTCCATTCCATTCCATAGAATTCCATTCCATTCCATTCCATTCCATTGAATTCCGTTCCATTCCGTTCCATTCCGTTCCGTTCCGTTCCGTTCCGTTGCGTTCCGTTCCGTTCCGTTGTGTTCCGTTCCGTTCTACTCGGGTTGATTCCATTGTATTCCATTCCATTCCAATCCATTCCATTCCATTCCATTGAATTCCATTCCATTCCATTCCATTCCATTCCATTCCATTCCATTCCATTCCATTCCATTGAATTCCATTCCATTCCATTCCATTCCATTCGATTCCATTGAATTCCATTCCATTCCATTCCATTCCATGGAATTCCGTTCCATTCCATTCCATTCCGTTCCGTTCCGTCCCGTTCCGTTCCGTTCCGTTGCGTTCCGTTCCGTTCTACTCGGGTTGATTCACTTCTATTCCATTCCATTCCATTCGATTCCATTCGATTCCATTCGATTCCACTCCATTCCATTCCATAGAATTCCATTCCATTCCATTCCATTCCATTGAATTCCTTTCCATTCCATTCCATTCCATTGAATTCCATTCCATTCCATTCCATTCCATTCCATTGAATTCCATTCCATTCCATTCCATTCCATTCCATTCCATTCCATTCCATTCTACTGGTGTCCATTCCATTCCATTCCAATCCATTCCATACCATACCATTCCGTTATACTCGGGTTGATTCCATTCTTTTCCATTCCATTCCATTCGATCCCATTTGATTCCATTCGATTCCATTCAATTCCATTCGATTCCATTCCATTCCACTCCATTCCATTCCATTGAATTCCATTCCATTCCATTCCATTCCATTCCATTCCTATTCATTCCATTCTACTCGGGTTGATTCCATTCCATTCCAATCCATTCCATTCCATTCCATTCCATTGAATTCCATTCCATTCCATTCCATTCCATTCCATTCCATTCCATTCCATTCCATTGAATTCCATTCCATTCCTTTCCATTCCATTCCACTCCATTCCATTCCACTCCACTCCACTCCACTCCACTCCACTCCACTCCATTCCATTCCCTTCCATTCCATTCAATTGAATTGCATTGAATTCCATTCCATTCCATTCCATAACATTTCATTCCATTCCATTCCATTCCATTCCATTCCATTCCATTCCGTTCTACTCGGGTTGATTTCATTCTATTCCATTCCATTTCATTCGATTCCATTAGATTCCATTCGATTCCATTCGATTCCATTCGTTTCCATTCCATTCCATTCCATTCTTTTCCATTGAATTCCATTCCATTCCATTCCATTCCATTCCATTCCATTGCATTCCATTCCATCGAATTCCATTGAATTCCATTCCATTCCATGGAATTCCATTCCATTCCATTCCATTCCATTATATAGAATTCCATTCCATTCCATTCCATTCCATTGAATTCCGTTCCATTCCATTCCATTCCGTTCCGTTCCGTTCCGTTCCGTTCCGTTGCGTTCCGTTCCGTTCCGTTGTGTTCCGTTCCGTTCTACTCGTGTTGATTCCATTCTATTCCATTCCATTCCAATCCATTCCATTCCATTCCATGGAATTCCATTCCATTCCATTCCATTCGATTCCATTCCATTCCATTCCATTCCATTGAATTCCATTCCATTCCATTCCATTCCATGGAATTCCGTTCCATTCCATTCCATTCCGTTCCGTTCCGTCCCGTTCCGTTCCGTTCCGTTCCGTTGCGTTCCGTTCCGTTCTACTCGGGTTGATTCCATTCTATTCCATTCCATTCCATTCGATTCCATTCGATTCCATTCGATTCCACTCCATTCCATTCCATAGAATTCCATTCCATTCCATTCCATTCCATTGAATTCCATTCCATTCCATTCCATTCCATTGAATTCCGTTCCATTCCATTCCATTCCATTGAATTCCATTCCATTCCATTCCATTCCATTCCATTCCATTCCATTCTACTGGTGTCCATTCCATTCCATTCCATTCCATTCCATTCCATTCCATTCCATTCCATTCCTTTCCATTCCATTGCATTCCATTGCATTCCATTCCATTCCATTCCATTCCATTCCATTCCATTCCATTCCACTCCACTCCACTCCACTCCACTCCATTCCACTCCACTCCACTCCGGTACATTCCATTCCATTCCATTCCATTCCATTCCATTCCATTCCGTGCTATTCGGGTACATTCCGTTCCGTTCCATTCCATTCCATTCCATTCCATTCCGTTCCAGTGCACTCTACTCCACTCCACTCCACTCCACTCCACTCCGGTACATTCCATTCCATTCCATTCCATTTCATTCCCATTCCATTTCCATTCCCGTTCCATTTCCATTCCCGTTTCTTTTCCATTCCCGTTCCATTTCCATTCCAGTTCCATTACCATTCCCGTTCCATTTCCATTCCCGATCTATTTCCATTCCCGATCCATTTCCATTCCCGTTCCATTTCCATTCCCGTTCCTTTTCCATTCCCGTTCCATTTCCATTCCCGTTCCGTTACCATTCCTGTTCCATTTCCGTTCCCGTTCCGTTTCCGTTCCCGTTCCATTTCCGTTCTCGTTCCGTTTCCGTTCCCGTTCCATTTCCATTCCCGTTCCATTTCCGTTCCCGTTCCATTTCCATTCCCGTTCCATTTCCATTCCCTTTCCATTTCCATTTCATTCCATTCCGTTCTGCTCGGGTACATTCCATTCCATTCCATTGCATTCCATTCCGTTCTGCTCCTGTCCATTCCATTCCATTCCATTCCGTTCCATTCCGTTCTACTCGGGTAGATTCCATTCCATTCCATTCCATTCCATTCCATTCCATTCCATTCCATTCCATTCCATTCCATTCTACTGGTGTCCATTCCATTCCATTCCATTCCATTCCATTCCATTCCATTCCATTCCATTCCATTCCATTCCATTCTACTCGGGTTGATTCCATTCTATTCCATTCCATTCCATTCGATCCCATTCGATTCCATTCCATTCCGTTCCATTCCATTCCATTCCATTCCATTCCATTGAATTCCATTCCATTCCATTCCATTGAATTCCGTTCCATTCCATTCCATTCCGTTCCGTTCCGTCCCGTTCCATTCCATTCCGTTCCGTTGCGTGCCGTTCTGTTCTACTCGGGATGATTCCATTCTATTCCATTCCATTCCATTCCATTCCATTCGATTCCAATTGATTCCATTCGATTCCATTCGATTCCATTCCATTCCATTCCATTGAATTCCATTCCGTTCCACTCCATTCCATTCCATTCCATTGAATTCCATTCCAATCCGTTCCATTCCATTCCATTCCATTGAATTCCATTCCATTCCATTCCATTCCATTCCATTGAATTCCATTCCATTCCATTCCATTCCATTCCATTGAATTCCATTCCATTCCATTCCATAGAATTCCGTTCCATTCCTTTCCATTCCATTCCATTCCATTCCTTTCCATTCCATTTGAATTCCATTCCATTCCATTCCATTCCATTCTATTCCATTCCATTCCATTCCATTCCGTTCCATTCCATTCTACTCGGGTTGATTGCATTCTATTCCATTCCATTCCATTCGATTCCATTCGATTCCATTCGATTCCATTCCATTCCATTCCATTCCATTCCATTCCATTCCATTCCATTGAATTCCCTTCCATTCCATTCCATTCCATTCCATTGAATTCCATTCCATTCCATTCCATTGCATTCCATTCCATTCCATTCCATTCCATTCCATTCCATTCCATTCCATTCCATTGAATTCCATTCCATTCCATTCCATTCCATTGAATTCCGTTCCTTTCCATTCCATTCCGTTCCGTTGCGTTCCGTTCCGTTCCGTTGCGTTCCGTTCCGTTCTACTCGGGTTGATTCCACTCCATTCCATTCCATTCCATTCCATTCCATTCCATTCCATTCCATTCCATTCCAGTCCATTCCATTCCATTCCATTCCATTCCATTTCATTGCATTCCATTCCATTCCGTTCCATTCCATTCCATTCCATTCCATTCCATTCCATTCCATTCCATTCCATTCCTTTCTACTCGTGTTGATTCCATTCCATTCCATTCCATTCCATTCCATTCCATTCCATTCCATTCCATTCCATTCCGTTCCGTTCCATTCCATTCCATTCCCTTCCATTCCATTCCATTCCAATCCAATCCATTCTACTCGGGTTTATTCCATTCAATTCCATTCCATTCCATTCCATTCCTTTCCCTTCCATTCCATTCCATTCGGTTCCATTCGATTCCATTCGATTCCATTCCATTTCACTCCATTCCATTCCGTTCCGTTCCGTTCCGTTCCATTCCGTTCCGTTCCGTTCCGTTCCATTCCGTTGCATTCCATTCGGTTCCATTCGATTCCATTCGATTCCATTCCATTCCATTCCATTCCATTCCATTCCATTCCATTCCATTCCATTCCATTCCATTCCGTTCTACTCGGGTCCACTCCATTCCATTCCATTCCATTCTATTCCATTCGATTCCATTCGATTCCATTCCATTCGATTCCATTCCAATCCATTCCATTCCAATCCATTCCATTCTACTTGGGTTGATTCCATTCCATTGCATTCCATTCCATTCCATGCCCTTCCATTCCATTCCATTCGGTTCCGTTCGATTCCATTCGATTCCATTCCATTTCACTCCATTCCATTCCATTCCGTTCCGTTCCGTTCCGTTCCGTTCGGTTCCGTTCCGTTCTATTCGGGTTGATTCCATTCTATTCCACTCCACTCCATTCGATTCCTTTCGATTCCATTCGATTCCATTCCATTCCATTCCATTCCATTCCATTCCAATCCATTCCATTCTACTCGGGTTGATTCCATTCCATTCCATTCCGTTCAATTCCATTCCATTCCATTCCATTCCATTCCATTCCATTCCATTCCATTCCATTCCATTCGATTCCATTCCATTCCATTCCATTCCATTCCATTCCATTCCATTCCATTCAATTCCATTCCATTCCATTCCGTTCTACTCGGGTTCATTCCATTCCATTCCATTCCATTCCATTCTATTCCATGGAATTCCATTCGATTCCATTCCATTCCATTCCATTCCATTGCATTCCATTCCATTCCATTCCATTCCATTCCATTCCGTTTTACTCGGGTTGATTCCATTCCATTCCTTTCCATTCCATTCCATTCCATTCCGTTCTACTCGGGTTGATTCCATTCCATTCCATTCCATTCCATTCAATTCCATTCCATTCCATTCCATTCCATTCCGTTCGATTCCATTTCATTCCATTCCATTCCATTCCATTCCAATCCATTCCATTCTACTCGGGTTGATTCCATTCCATTCCATTCCATTCCATTCTATTCCATTCGATTCCATTCGATTCCATTTCATTCCATTCCATTCCATTCCATTCCAATCCATTCCATTCTACTCGAGTTGATTCCATTCCATTCCATTCCATTCCATTCCTTTCCCTTCCATTCCATTCCATTCGGTTCCATTCGTTTCCATTCGATTCCACTCCATTTCACTGCATTCCATTCCGTTCCGTTCCGTTCCGTTCTGTTCCATTCTATTCGGGTTGATTCCATTCTATTCCACTCCATTCCCTTCGATTCCATTCGATTCCATTCGATTCCATTCCATTCCATTCCATTCCATTCCATTCCATTCCATTCCCTTCCCTTCGGTTCTATTCTATTGAATTCCATTCCATTCCATTCCATTCCATTCCATTCCTATCCATTCCATTCTACTCGGGTTGATTCCATTCCATTCCATTCCATTCCATTCCATTCCATTCCATTCCATTCCATTCCATTGAATTCCATTCCATTCCATTCCATTCCATTGAATTCCGTTCCTTTCCATTCCATTCCGTTCCGTTCCGTTCCGTTCCGTTCCGTTCCGTTCCGTTGCGTTCCGTTCCGTTCCGTTGCGTTCCGTTCTGTTCTACTCGGGTTGATTCCACTCCATTCCATTCCATTCCATTCCATTCCATTCCATTCCATTCCATTCCATTCCATTCCATTCCATTCCATTCCATTCCATTCCATTCCATTCCTTTCTACTCGTGTTGATTCCATTCCATTCCATTCCATTCCATTCCATTCCATTCCATTCCATTCCATTCCATTCCCTTCCATTCCATTCCATTCCAATCCAATCCATTCTACTCGGGTTTATTCCATTCAATTCCATTCCATTCCATTCCATTCCTTTCCCTTCCATTCCATTCCATTCGGTTCCATTCGATTCCATTCGATTCCATTCCATTTCACTCCATTCCATTCCGTTCCGTTCCGTTCCGTTCCATTCCGTTCCGTTCCGTTCCGTTCCATTCCGTTGCATTCCATTCGGTTCCATTCGATTCCATTCGATTCCATTCCATTCCATTCCATTCCATTCCATTCCATTCCATTCCATTCCATTCCATTCCATTCCGTTCTACTCGGGTCCACTCCATTCCATTCCATTCCATTCCATTCCATTCTATTCCATTCGATTCCATTCGATTCCATTCCATTCGATTCCATTCCAATCCATTCCATTCCAATCCATTCCATTCTACTTGGGTTGATTCCATTCCATTGCATTCCATTCCATTCCATGCCCTTCCATTCCATTCCATTCGGTTCCGTTCGATTCCATTCGATTCCATTCCATTTCACTCCATTCCATTCCATTCCGTTCCGTTCCGTTCCGTTCCGTTCGGTTCCGTTCCGTTCTATTCGGGTTGATTCCATTCTATTCCACTCCACTCCATTCGATTCCTTTCGATTCCATTCGATTCCATTCCATTCCATTCCATTCCATTCCATTCCATTCCATTCCATTCCATTCCATTCCATTTCATTCTATTCCATCCCATTCCATTCCATTCCAATCCATTCCATTCTACTCGGGTTGATTCCATTCCATTCCATTCCGTTCAATTCCATTCCATTCCATTCCATTCCATTCCATTCCATTCCATTCCATTCCATTCCATTCCATTCCAATCCATTCCATTCTACTCGGGTTGATTCCATTCCATTCCTTTCCATTCCATTCCATTCCCTTCCATTCCATTCCATTCGGTTCCATTCGATTCCATTCGATTCCATTCCATTTCACTCCATTCCATTCCGTTCCGTTCCGTTCCGTTCCGTTCCGTTCCGTTCCGTTCCATTCCATTCCGTTCTACTCGGGTTGATTCCATTCTATTCCACTCCATTCCATTCGATTCCATTCGATTCCATTCAATTCCATTCCATTCCATTCCATTCCATTCCATTCCATTCCATTCCAATCCATTCCTTTCTTCTCGGGTTGATTCCATTCCATTCCATTCCATTCCATTCCATTCGATTCCATTCCATTCCATTCCATTCCATTCCATTCTACTCCATTCCATTCCATTCGATTCCATTCCATTCCATTCCTTTCCGTTCCATTCCATTCGATTCCATTCCATTCCATTCCATTCCGTTCTACTCGGGTTCATTCCATTCCATTCCATTCCTTTCCATTCTATTGCATTGAATTCCTTTCCATTCCATTCCAATCCATTCCTTTCTTCTCGGGTTGATTCCATTCCATTCCATTCCATTCCATTCCATTCGATTCCATTCGATTCCATTCCATTCCATTCCATTCTACTCCATTCCATTCCATTCTATTCCATTCCATTCCATTCCATTCCGTTCCATTCCATTCGATTCCAATCGATTCCATTCCATTCCATTCCATTCCATTCCGTTCTACTCGGGTTCATTCCATTCCATTCCATTCCATTCCATTCCATTGCATTCCATTCCATTCTACTCGGGTTGATTCCATTCCATTCCATTCCATTCCATTCCATTCCATTCAATTCCATTCGATTCCATTCGATTCCATTCCATTCCATTCCAATCCATTCCATTCTACCCGGGTTGATTCCATTCCACTCCATTCCATTCAATTCCATTCCATTCCATTCCGTTCAACTCGGGTTCATTCCATTCCATTCCATTCCATTCCATTCCATTCTATTCCATTGAATTCCATTCCATTCCATTCCATTCCATTCCATTCCATTCCATTCCATTGAATTCCATTGAATTACATTCCATTCCATTCCATGGAATTCCATTCCATTCCACTCCATTCCATTCCACTCCACTCCACTCCACTCCACTCCACTGCACTCCACTCCACTCCATTCCATTCCATTCCATTCCATTGAATTCCATTGAATTCCATTCCATTGAATTCCATTCCGTTCTGTTCCGTTCCGTTCCGTTCCGTTCCGCTCTACTCGGGTTGATTCCATTCTATTCCATTCCATTCCATTCGATTCCATTCGATTCCATCCGATTCCATTCGATTCCATTCGATTCCATTCCATTCCATTCCATTCCATTCCATTCCATTCCATTCCATTCCATTGAATTCCATTCCATTCCATTCCATTCCATTCCATTCCATTCCATTCCATTGAATTCCATTCCATTCCTTTCCATTCCATTCCACTCCATTCCATTCCACTCCACTCCACTCCACTCCACTCCACTCCACTAAACTCCACTCCATTCCATTCCATTCCATTCCATTGAATTCCATTGAATTCCATTCCATTGAATTCCATTGAATTCAATTCCATTGAATTCCATTCCGTTCCGTTCCGTTCCGTTCCGTTCCGCTCTACTCGGATTGATTCCATTCTATTCCATTCCATTCCATTCGATTCCATTCGATTCCATTCGATTCCATTCGATTCCATTCCATTCCATTCCATTCCATTCCATTCCATTCCATTCCATTGAATTCCATTCCATTCCATTCCATTCCATTCCATTCTATTCCATTCCATTGAATTCCATTCCGTTCCGTTCCGTTCCGTTCCGTTCCGCTCTACTCGGATTGATTCCATTCTATTCCATTCCATTCCATTCGATTCCATTCGATTCCATTCGATTCCATTCGATTCCATTCGATTCCATTCCATTCCATTCCATTCCATTCCATTCCATTCCATTCCATTCCATTGAATTCCATTCCATTCCATTCCATTCCATTCCATTCTATTCCATTCCATTGAATTCCATTCCATTCCTTTCCATTCCATTCCACTCCATTCCATTCCACTCCACTCCACTCCACTCCACTCCACTAAACTCCACTCCATTCCATTCCATTCCATTCCATTGAATTCCATTGAATTCCATTCCATTGAATTCCATTCCATTGCGTTCCATTCCATTCCATTCCATTCCGTTCTACTCGGGTTGATTCCATTCTATTCCATTCCCTTCCATTCGAATCCATTCGATTCCATTCGATTCCATTCCATTCCATTCCATTCCATTCCATTGAATTCCATTCCATTCCATTCCATTCCATTCCATTCCATTCCATGAAATTCCATTGAATTCCATTCCATTCCATTCCATTCCATTCCATTCTATTCCATTCCATTGAATTCCATTCCATTCCTTTCCATTCCATTCCACTCCATTCCATTCCACTCCACTCCACTCCACTCCACTCCACTCCACTAAACTCCACTCCATTCCATTCCACTCCATTCCATTGAATTCCATTGAATTCCATTCCATTGAATTCCATTCCATTCCGTTCCATTCCATTCCATTCCATTCCGTTCTACTCGGGTTGATTCCATTCTATTCCATTCCCTTCCATTCGAATCCATTCGATTCCATTCGATTCCATTCAATTCCATTCCATTCCATTCCATTGAATTCCATTCCATTCCATTCCATTCCATTCCATTCCATTCCATGAAATTCCATTGAATTCCATTCCATTCCATTCCATTCCTTTCCATTCCATTGAATTCCATTCCATTCCATTCCATTCCTTTCCATTCCATTCCACTCCATTCCATTCCACTCCACTCCACTCCACTCCACTCCACTCCACTCCACTCCATTCCATTCCATTCCATTCCATTGAATTCCATTGAATTCAATTCCATTGAACTCCATTCCGTTCCGTTCCGTTCCGTTCCGTTCTGTTCCGCTCTACTCGGGTTGATTCCATTCTATTCCATTCCATTCCATTCGATTCCATTCGATTCCATTCGATTCCATTCGATTCCATTCCATTCCATTCCATTCCATTCCATTCCATTCCATTCCATTGAATTCCATTCCATTCCATTCCATTCCATTCCATTCCATTCCATTCCAATCCATTCCATTCTACTCGGGTTGATTCCATTCCATTCCTTTCCATTCCATTCCATTCCCTTCCATTCCATTCCATTCGGTTCCATTCGATTCCATTCGATTCCATTCCATTTCACTCCATTCCATTCCGTTCCGTTCCGTTCCGTTCCGTTCCGTTCCGTTCCGTTCCATTCCATTCCGTTCTACTCGGGTTGATTCCATTCTATTCCACTCCATTCCATTCGATTCCATTCGATTCCATTCAATTCCATTCCATTCCATTCCATTCCATTCCATTCCATTCCATTCCAATCCATTCCTTTCTTCTCGGGTTGATTCCATTCCATTCCATTCCATTCCATTCCATTAGATTCCATTCCATTCCATTCCATTCCATTCCATTCTACTCCATTCCATTCCATTCGATTCCATTCCATTCCATTCCTTTCCGTTCCATTCCATTCGATTCCATTCCATTCCATTCCATTCCGTTCTACTCGGGTTCATTCCATTCCATTCCATTCCTTTCCATTCTATTGCATTGAATTCCTTTCCATTCCATTCCAATCCATTCCTTTCTTCTCGGGTTGATTCCATTCCATTCCATTCCATTCCATTCCATTCGATTCCATTCGATTCCATTCCATTCCATTCCATTCTACTCCATTCCATTCCATTCTATTCCATTCCATTCCATTCCATTCCGTTCCATTCCATTCGATTCCAATCGATTCCATTCCATTCCATTCCATTCCATTCCGTTCTACTCGGGTTCATTCCATTCCATTCCATTCCATTCCATTCCATTGCATTCCATTCCATTCTACTCGGGTTGATTCCATTCCATTCCATTCCATTCCATTCCATTCCATTCAATTCCATTCGATTCCATTCGATTCCATTCCATTCCATTCCAATCCATTCCATTCTACCCGGGTTGATTCCATTCCACTCCATTCCATTCAATTCCATTCCATTCCATTCCGTTCAACTCGGGTTCATTCCATTCCATTCCATTCCATTCCATTCCATTCTATTCCATTGAATTCCATTCCATTCCATTCCATTCCATTCCATTCCATTCCATTCCATTGAATTCCATTGAATTACATTCCATTCCATTCCATGGAATTCCATTCCATTCCACTCCATTCCATTCCACTCCACTCCACTCCACTCCACTCCACTGCACTCCACTCCACTCCATTCCATTCCATTCCATTCCATTGAATTCCATTGAATTCCATTCCATTGAATTCCATTCCGTTCTGTTCCGTTCCGTTCCGTTCCGTTCCGCTCTACTCGGGTTGATTCCATTCTATTCCATTCCATTCCATTCGATTCCATTCGATTCCATCCGATTCCATTCGATTCCATTTGATTCCATTCCATTCCATTCCATTCCATTCCATTCCATTCCATTCCATTCCATTGAATTCCATTCCATTCCATTCCATTCCATTCCATTCCATTCCATTCCATTGAATTCCATTCCATTCCTTTCCATTCCATTCCACTCCATTCCATTCCACTCCACTCCACTCCACTCCACTCCACTCCACTAAACTCCACTCCATTCCATTCCATTCCATTCCATTGAATTCCATTGAATTCCATTCCATTGAATTCCATTGAATTCAATTCCATTGAATTCCATTCCGTTCCGTTCCGTTCCGTTCCGTTCCGCTCTACTCGGATTGATTCCATTCTATTCCATTCCATTCCATTCGATTCCATTCGATTCCATTCGATTCCATTCGATTCCATTCCATTCCATTCCATTCCATTCCATTCCATTCCATTCCATTGAATTCCATTCCATTCCATTCCATTCCATTCCATTCTATTCCATTCCATTGAATTCCATTCCGTTCCGTTCCGTTCCGTTCCGTTCCGCTCTACTCGGATTGATTCCATTCTATTCCATTCCATTCCATTCGATTCCATTCGATTCCATTCGATTCCATTCGATTCCATTCGATTCCATTCCATTCCATTCCATTCCATTCCATTCCATTCCATTCCATTCCATTGAATTCCATTCCATTCCATTCCATTCCATTCCATTCTATTCCATTCCATTGAATTCCATTCCATTCCTTTCCATTCCATTCCACTCCATTCCATTCCACTCCACTCCACTCCACTCCACTCCACTAAACTCCACTCCATTCCATTCCATTCCATTCCATTGAATTCCATTGAATTCCATTCCATTGAATTCCATTCCATTGCGTTCCATTCCATTCCATTCCATTCCGTTCTACTCGGGTTGATTCCATTCTATTCCATTCCCTTCCATTCGAATCCATTCGATTCCATTCGATTCCATTCCATTCCATTCCATTCCATTCCATTGAATTCCATTCCATTCCATTCCATTCCATTCCATTCCATTCCATGAAATTCCATTGAATTCCATTCCATTCCATTCCATTCCATTCCATTCTATTCCATTCCATTGAATTCCATTCCATTCCTTTCCATTCCATTCCACTCCATTCCATTCCACTCCACTCCACTCCACTCCACTCCACTCCACTAAACTCCACTCCATTCCATTCCACTCCATTCCATTGAATTCCATTGAATTCCATTCCATTGAATTCCATTCCATTCCGTTCCATTCCATTCCATTCCATTCCGTTCTACTCGGGTTGATTCCATTCTATTCCATTCCCTTCCATTCGAATCCATTCGATTCCATTCGATTCCATTCAATTCCATTCCATTCCATTCCATTGAATTCCATTCCATTCCATTCCATTCCATTCCATTCCATTCCATGAAATTCCATTGAATTCCATTCCATTCCATTCCATTCCTTTCCATTCCATTGAATTCCATTCCATTCCATTCCATTCCTTTCCATTCCATTCCACTCCATTCCATTCCACTCCACTCCACTCCACTCCACTCCACTCCACTCCACTCCATTCCATTCCATTCCATTCCATTGAATTCCATTGAATTCAATTCCATTGAACTCCATTCCGTTCCGTTCCGTTCCGTTCCGTTCTGTTCCGCTCTACTCGGGTTGATTCCATTCTATTCCATTCCATTCCATTCGATTCCATTCGATTCCATTCGATTCCATTCGATTCCATTCCATTCCATTCCATTCCATTCCATTCCATTCCATTCCATTGAATTCCATTCCATTCCATTCCATTCCATTCCATTCCATTGAATTCCATTCCATTCCATTCCATTCCATTCCATTCCATTCCATTCCATTCCATAACATTCCATTCCCGTTCCATTTCCATTCCCGTTCCTTTTCCATTCCCGTTCCATTTCCATTCCCATTCCATTTCCATTTCCGTTCCATTTCCATTCCCGTTCCATTTCCGTTCCCGTTCCATTTCCGTTCCCGTTCCATTTCCGTTCCCGTTCCATTTCCCTTACCGTTCCATTTCCGTTCCCGTTCCATTTCCATTCCCGATCCATTTCCATTCCCGTTCCATTTCCATTCCCGTTCCATTTCCATTACCGTTCCATTTCCATTCCCTTTCCATTTCCATTCCCGATCCATTTCCATTCCCGTTCCATTTCCATTCCCGTTCTATTTCCATTCCCATTCCATTTCCATTCCATTCCATTCCGTTCTGCTCGGGTACTTTCTAGTCCATTCCATTCCATTCCATTCCGTTCCATTCCGTTCTACTCCGGTAGATTCCATTCCATTCCATTCCACTCCATTCCTTTCCAATCCATTGCATTCCATTGCATTGCATTGCATTCCATTCCATTCCATTCCATTCCATTCCATTCCATTCCATTAGATTCCGTTCTACTCGGGTACATTCCATTCCATTCCATTCCATTCCATTCCATTCCATTCCATTCCATTCGTGTCCATTCCATTCCATTCCATTCCATTCCATTTGTTTCTACTCGGGTAGATTCCATTCCAGTCCATTCCATTCCATTCCTTCCATTCCATTGCATTCCATGGCATTGCATTCCATTCCATTCCGTTCCATTCCATTCCATTCAATTTCCTTCCATTCCATTCCATTCCATTCCATTCCATTCCGTTCTACTGGTGTCCATTCCATTCCATTCCATTCCATTCCATTCCATTCCATTCCATTCCATTCTAATCGGGTAGATTCCATTCCATTATATTCCATTCCTTTCCTTTCCATTCCATTGCATTCCATTGCATTGCATTCCATTCCATTCACTTCCTTTCCATTCCATTCCATTCCATTCCATTCCATTCCATTCCATTCCATTCCGTTCTACTCGTGTCCATTCCATTCCATTCCATTCCATTCCATTCCTTTCCATTCCATTGCATTCCATTGCATTCCATTGCATTCCATTCCATTCCATTCCATTCCATTCCATTCCATTCCACTCCACTCCACTCCACTCAACTCCAATCCACTCCGGTACATTCCATTAAATTCCAATCCATTCCATTCCATTCGTGTCCATTCCATTCCATTCCATTCCATTCCATTCCATTCCATTTGTTTCTACTCGGGTAGATACCATTCCAGTCCATTCCATTCCTTCCATTCCATTGCATTCCATGGCATTGCATTCCATTCAATTCCGTTCCATTCCATTCCATTCTATTTCATTCCATTCCATTCCATTCCATTCCGTTCCGTTCTACTGGTGTCCATTCCATTCCATTCCATTCCATTCCATTCCATTCCATTCTACTCGGGTAGATTCCATTCCATTCCATTCCATTCCTTTCCTTTCCATTCCATTGCATTCCATTGCATTGCATTCCATTCCATTCAGTTCCATTCCATTCCATTCCATTCCATTCCATTCCATTCCATTCCGTTCTACTCGGGTACAATCCATTCCATTCCATTCCATTCCATTCCATTCCATTCCATTCCATTCCATTCCACTCGGGTACATTCCATTCCATTCCATTCCACTCCACTCCACTCCACTCCACTCCACTCCACTCCACTCCACTCCACTCCACTGTATTCCCTTCCATTCCACTCCATTGAATTCCATTGAATTCCATTCCATTGAATTCCATTCCATTGAATTCCATTCCGTTCCGTTCCTTTCCGTTCCGTTCCACTCTACTCGGTTGATTCCATTCGATTCCATTCGATTCCATTCGATTCAATTCGATTCCATTCGATTCCATTCGATTCCATTCGATTCCATTCCATTCCATTCCATTCCATTGAATTCCATTCCATTCCATTCCATTCCACTCCATTCCATTCCATTGAATTCCATTGAATTCCATTCCATAGAATTTCATTCCATTCCATTCCATTGAATTTCATTCCTTTCCATTCCATTCCATTCCATTCCATTCCATTCCATTCCATTGCAATGAATTCCATTCCGTTCCATTCCATTCCATTCCACTCCATTCAACTCCACTCCACTCCACTCCACTCCACTCCACTCAATTCTATTCCATTCCACTCCATTGAATTCCATTGAATTCCATTCCATTGAATTCCATTCCGTTCCGTTCCGTTCCGTTCCGTTCCGCTCTACTCGGGTTGATTCCACTCTATTCCATTCCATTCCATTCGATTGCAATCGATTCCATTCGATTCCATTCGATTCCACTCGATTCCATTGCATTCCATTCCATTCCATTGAATTCCATTCCATTCCATTCCATTCCATTCCATTCCATTCCATTGAATTTCATTCCATTCCATTCCATCGAATTCCATTCCATTCCATTGAATTCCGTTCCATTCCATTCCATTCCATTCCATTCCATTCCATTCCATTCCAGTCCATTCCATTCCATTGCATTCCATTGCATTGCATTGCATTCCATTCCATTCCATTCCATTCCATTCCATTCTTTTCCATTCCATTCCATTCCATTCCATTCCATTCCATTCCATTCCATTCCATTCCATTCCGTTCTACTCGTGTCCATTCCATTCCGTTCAATTCCATTCCATTCCATTCCATTCCATTCCTTTCCATTCCATTGCATTCCATTGCATTCCATTGCATTCCATTGCATTCCATTCCATTCCATTCCATTCCATTCCACTCCACTCCACTCCACTCCACTCCACTCCACTCCAGTACATTCCATTCCATTCCATTCCATTCCATTCCATTCCATTCCATTCCATTCCATTCCACTCCGTTCTACTCGGGTACATTCCGTTCCGTTCCATCCCATTCCATTCCATTCCATTCCATTCCATTCCAGTGCACTCCACTCCACTGCACTCCACTCCACTCCGGTACATTCCATTCCATTCCATTCCATTCCATTCCATTCCATTCCATAACATTCCATTCCCGTTCCATTTCCATTCCCGTTCCTTTTCCATTCCCGTTCCATTTCCATTCCCGTTCCATTTCCATTCCCGTTTCTTTTCCATTCCCGTTCCATTTCCATTCCAGTTCCATTACCATTCCCGTTCCATTTCCATTCCCATTCCATTTCCATTCCATTCCATTACGTTCTGCTCGGGTACATTCTATTCCATTCCATTCCATTCCATTCCGTTCCATTCCGTTCTACTCGGGTAGATTCCATTCCATTCCATTCCACTCCATTCCTTTCCAATCCATTGCATTCCATTGCTTTGCATTGCATTCCATTCCATTACATTCCATTCCATTCCATTCCATTCCATTCCATTCCATTCCATTCCATTCCGTTCCGTTCTACTCGGGTACATTCCATTCCATTCCATTCCATTCCATTCCATTCCATTCCATTCCATTCCATTCCATTCCATTCGTGTCCATTCCATTCCATTCCATTCCATTCCGTTTGTTTCTACTCGGGTAGATTCCATTCCATTCCATTCCGTTCCATTCTACTCGGGTACATTCCATTCAATGTCATTGCATTCCATTCCATTCCATTCCATTCCATTCCATTCCATTCCATTCCATTCGTGTCCATTCCATTCCATTCCATTCCATTCCATTCCATTTGTTTCTACTCGGGTAGATTCCATTCCAGTCCATTCCATTCCATTCCTTCCATTCCATTGCATTCCATGGCATTGCATTCCATTCCATTCCGTTCCATTCCATTCCATTCCATTTCATTCCATTCCATTCCATTCCATTCCGTTCCGTTCTACTGGTGTCCATTCCATTCCATTCCATTCCATTCCATTCCATTCCATTCCATTCCATTCTAATCGGGTAGATTCCATTCCATTATATTCCATTCCTTTCCTTTCCATTCCATTGAATTCCATTGCATTGCATTCCATTCCATTCAGTTCCTTTCCATTCCATTCCATTCCATTCCTTTCTATTCCATTCCATTCCATTCCATTCCATTCCATTCCATTCCATTTCCATTCCATTCCATTCCGTTCTGCTCGGGTACATTCTATTCCATTCCATTCCATTCCATTCCGTTCCATTCCGTTCTACTCGGGTAGATTCCATTCCATTCCATTCCACTCCATTCCTTTCCAATCCATTGCATTCCATTGCATTGCATTGCATTCCATTCCATTCCATTCCATTCCATTCAATTCCATTCCATTCCATTCCATTCCATTCCATTCCATTCCATTCCGTATTCGGTTCCATTCGATTCCATTCGATTCCATTCCATTTCACTCCATTCCATTCCATTCCGTTCCGTTCCGTTCCGTTCTATTCGGGTTGATTCCATTCTATTCCATTCCATTCCATTCGATTCCATTCGATTCCATTCGATTCAATTCCATTCCATTCCATTCCATTCTATTCTATTGAATTCCATTCCATTCCATTCCATTTCATTCCAATCCATTTCATTCTACTTGGGTTGATTCCATTCCATTCCATTCCATTCCATTCCATTCCATTCCATTCCATTCCATTCCATTCCATTCCACTCAGGTTCATTCCATTCCATTCCATTCCATTCCATTCTATTCCACTGAATTCCATTCTATTCCATTCCATTCCATTCCATTCCATTCCTTTCCATTCCATTCCGTTCTACTCGGGTTGATTCCATTCCATACCATTCCATTCCATTCCATTCCATTCCATTCCATTCCATTCTATTCCATTCGATTCCATTCGATTCCATTCCATTCCATTCCATTCCATTCCATCCCAATCCATTCCATTCTTCTCGGGTTGATTCCATTCCATTCCATTCCATTCCATTCCATTCCATTCCATTCCATTCCATTCCATTCGGTTCCATTCGATTCCATTCGATTCCATTCCATTTCACTCCATTCCATTCCATTCCGTTCCGTTCTATTCGGGTTGATTCCATTCTATTCCACTCCATTCCATTCGATTCCATTCGATTCCATTCGATTCCATTCCATTCCATTCCATTCCATGCCATTCCATTATATTCTATTGAATTCCATTCCATTCCATTCCATTCCATTCCATTCCAATCCATTCCATTCTACTCGGGTTGATTCCATTCCATTCCATTCCATTCCATTGCTTTCCATTCCACTCGGGTTGATTCAATTCTATTCCATTCCATTCCATTCGATTCCATTTGATTCCATTCCATTCCATTCCATTCCATCCCATTCCATTCCATTCCATTCCATTGAATTCCATCCCATTCCATTCTATTCCATTCCATTCCATTCCATTCCATTCCATTCCGTTCTACTCGGGTTGATTCCATTCTATTCCACTCCATTCCATTCGATTCCATTTGATTCCATTCAATTCCATTCCATTCCATTCCATTCCATTCCATTCCATTCCATTCCATTCCATTCCATTCTATTCCTTTGAATTCCATTCCATTCCATTCCATTCCATTCCATTCCATTCCATTCCATTCCATTCCATTCCATTCAATTCGGTTACATTCGATACCATTCCATTCCATTCCATTCCATTCCATTCCATTCCATTCCATTCCAATCCATTCCATTCTACTCGGGTTGATTCCATTCCATTCCATTCCATTCCATTCCATTCCATTCCATTCCATTCCATTCCATTCCCTTCCATTCCATTCCTTTCGGTTCCATTCGATTCCATTCGATTCCATTCCATTTCACTCCATTCCATTCCGTTCCGTTCCGTTCCATTCCGTTCCATTCCGTTCCATTCCATTCCGTTCTACTCGGGTTGATTCCATTCTATTCCACTCCATTCCATTCGATTCCATGCAATCCCATTCAATTCCATTCCATTCCATTCCATTCCATTCCCTTCCTTTCCATTCCATTCGGTTCCATTCGATTCCATTCGATTCCATTCCATTTCACTCCACTCCATTCCGTTCCGTTCCGTTCCGTTCCGTTCCGTTCCATTCCGTTCCATTCCATTCCGTTCTACTCGGGTTGATTCCATTGTATTCCACTCCATTCCATTCGATTCCATTCGATTCCATTCGATTCCATTCCATTCCATTCCAATCCATTCCATTCCAATCCATTCCAGTCTACTCGGGTTGATTCCATTCCATTCCATTCCATTCCATTCCATTCCCTTCCATTCCATTCCATTCGGTTCCATTCGATTCCATTCGATTCCATTCCATTTCACTCCATTCCATTCCATTCCGTTCCGTTTCGTTCCGTTCCGTTCCGTTCTGTTCCGTTCTATTCGGGTTGATTCCATTCTATTCCATTCCATTCCATTCGATTCCATTCGATTCCATTCGATTCCATTCCGTTCCATTCCATTCCATTCCATTCTATTCTATTGAATTCCATTCCATTCCATTCCATTTCATTCCAATCCATTTCATTCTACTTGGGTTGATTCAATTCCATTCCATTGCATTCCATTCCATTCCATTCCATTCCATTCCATTCCATTCCATTCCACTCAGGTTCATTCCATTCCATTCCATTCCATTCCACTCTATTCCACTGAATTCCATTCTATTCCATTCCATTCCATTCCATTCCATTCCATTCCTTTCCATTCCATTCCGTTCTACTTGGGTTGATTCCATTCCATTCCATTCCATTCCATTCCATTCCATTCCATTCTATTCCATTCGATTCCATTCGATTCCATTCCATTCCATTCCATTCCATTCCATCCCAATCCATTCCATTCTTCTCGGGTTGTTTCCATTCCATTCCATTCCATTCCATTCCATTCCATTCCATTCCCTTCCATTCCATTCCATTCGGTTCCATTCGATTCCATTCGATTCCATTCCATTTCACTCCATTCCATTCCATTCCGTTCCGTTCCGTTCCGTTCAATTCCGTTCCGTTCTATTCGGGTTGATTCCATTCTATTCCACTCCATTCCATTCGATTCCATTCGATTCCATTCGATTCCATTCCATTCCATTCCATTCCATGCCATTCCATTATATTCTATTGAATTCCATTCCATTCCATTCCATTCCATTCCAATCCATTCCATCCTACTCGGGTTGATTCCATTCCATTCCATTCCATTCCATTCCTTTCCATTCCACTCGGTTTGATTCAATTCTATTCCATTCCATTCCTTTCGATTCCATTTGATTCCATTCCATTCCATTCCATTCCATTCCATTCCATTCCATTCCATTCCATTCCATTGAATTCCATCCCATTCCATTCTATTCCATTCCATTCCATTCCATTCCATTCCATTCCATTCCATTCCGTTCTACTCGTGTTGATTCCATTCTATTCCACTCCATTCCATTCGATTCCATTCGATTCCATTCAATTCCATTCCATTCCATTCCATTCCATTCCATTCCATTCCATTCCATTCCATTCCATTCTATTCCTTTGAATTCCATTCCATTCCATTCCATTCCATTCCATTCCATTCCATTCCATTCCATTCCATTCCATTCAATTCGGTTACATTCGATTCCATTCCTTTCCATTCCATTCCATTCCATTCCATTCCATTCCATTCCATTCCAATCCATTCCATTCTACTCGGGTTGATTCCATTCCATTCCATTCCATTCCATTCCATTCCATTCCATTCCATTCCATTCGGTTCCATTCGATTCCATTCGATTCCATTCCATTTCACTCCATTCCATTCCGTTCCGTTCCGTTCCATTCCGTTCCATTCCGTTCCATTCCATTCCGTTCTACTCGGGTTGATTCCATTCTATTCCACTCCATTCCATTCGATTCCATGCGATCCCATTCAATTCCATTCCATTACATTCCATTCCATTCCTTTCCATTCCATTCCATTCCATTCTATTCCTTTGAATTCCATTCCATTCCATTCCATTCCATTCCAATCCATTCCATTCTACTCGGGTTGATTCATTTCCATTCCGTTCCGTTCCGTTCCGTTCCGTTCCGTTCCATTCCGTTCTACTCGGGTTCATTCCATTCCATTCCATTCCATTCCATTGTATTCCATTGAATTCCATTCCATTCCATTCCGTTCTACTCGGGTTGATTCCATTCCATTCCATTCCATTCCATTCCATTCGATTCCATTCGATTCCATTCCATTCCATTCGATTCCATTCCATTCCATTCCATTCCATTCCATTCCATTCCAATCCATTCCATTCTACTCGGGTTGATTCCATTCCATTCCATTCCATTCCATTCCATTCCCTTCCTTTCCATTCCATTCGGTTCCATTCAATTATATTCGATTCCATTCTATTTCACTCCGTTCCGTTCCGTATCGTTCCGTTCCGTTCCATTCCGTTCCATTCCATACCGTTCTACTCGGGTTGATTCCATTCTATTCTACTCCATTCCATTCGATTCCATTCGATTCCATTCGATTCCATTTCATTCCATTCAATTCCATTCCATTCCATTCCTTTCCATTCCATTCTATTCCATTGAATTCCATTCCATTCCATTCCATTCCATTCCAATCCTTTCCATTCTACTCGGGTTGATTCCATTCCGTTCCATTCCATTCCATTCCATTCCATTCCATTCCATTCCATTCGATCCCATTCCATTCCATTCCATTCCATTCCATTCCGTTCTATTCGGGTTCATTCCATTACATTCCATTCCATTCCATTCCATTCCATTCTATTCCATTGAATTCCATTCCATTCCATTCCATTCCATTCCATTCCATTCCATTCCATTCCATTCCGTTCTACTCGGGTTGATTCCATTCCATTCCATTCCATTCCATTCCATTCCATTCCATTCCATTCCACTCCGTTCGATTCCATTCGATTCCATTCGATTCCATTCCATTCCATTCCATTCCATTCCATTCCAATCCAATCCATTCCATTCTACTCGGGTTGATTCCATTCTATTCCACTCCATTCCATTCGATTCCATTCGATTCCATTCGATTCCATTCCATTCCATTCCATTCCATTCGATTCCATTCCATTCCATTACATTCCATTCCATTCCATTGAATTCCATTCCATTCCATTCCATTCCATTCCATTCCATTCCATTGCATTCCTTTCCATTCCATTCCATTCCGTTCTACTTGGGTTGATTCCATTCCATTCCATTCCATTCCATTCCATTCCATTCCATTCCATTAGATTCCATTTGATTCCGTTCCATTCCATTCCAATCCATTCCATTCCAATCCATTCCATTCTACTCGGGTTGATTCCATTCCATTCCATTCCATTCCCTTCCATTCCATTCCATTCGGTTCCATTCAATTACATTCGATTCCATTCCATTTCACTCCATTCCATTGCATTCCGTTCCGTTCCTTTCGGTTCCGTTCCGTTCTATTCGGGTTGATTCCATTCTATTCCATTCCATTCCATTCGATTCCATTCGATTCCATTCGATTCCATTCCATTCCATTCCATTCCATTCCATTCTATTCTATTGAATTTCATTCCATTCCATTCCATTTCATTCCAATCCATTTCATTCTACTTGGGTTGATTCCATTCCATTCCATTCCATTCCATTCCATTCCATTCCATTCCATTCCATTCCATTCCATTCCATTCCACTCGGGTTCATTCCATTCCATTCCATTCCATTCCATTCTATTCCATTGAATTCCATTCTATTCCATTCCATTCCATTCCATTCCATTCCATTCCTTTCCATTCCATTCCGTTCTACTCGGGTTGATTCCATTCCATTCCATTCCATTCCATTCCATTCCATTCCATTCCATTCCATTCCATTCCATTCGATTCCATTCCATTCCATTCCATTGAATTCCATTCCATTCCATTCCATTCCATTCCATTCCATTCCATTCCATTCCATTCCATTCCATGGAATTCCATTCCATTCCATTCCATTCCATTCCATGGAATTCCATTCCATTCCATTCCATTCCATTCCATTCCATTCCATTCCATTCCATTGAATTCCATTCCATTCCATTCCTTTCCATTCCATTGAATTCCATTCCGTTCCATTCCATTCCATTGAATTCCATTCCATTCCATTCCATTCCATTCCATTCCATTCCATTCCATTCCATTCCATTCCATTGAATTCCATTCCATTCCATTCCATTCCATTCCATTCCATTCCATCCCATTCCATTCGATTCCATTCCATTCCGTTCTACTCGGGTTGATTCCATTCTATTCCATTCCATTCCATTCGATCCCATTTGATTCCATTCGATTCCATTCAATTCCATTCGATTCCATTCCATTCCACTCCATTCCATTCCATTGAATTCCATTCCATTCCATTCCATTCCATTCCATTGAATTCCATTCCATTCCATTCCATTCCATTGAATTCCATTCCATTCCATTCCATTCTATTGAATTCCGTTCCATTCCATTCCATTCCGTTCCGTTCCGTCCCGTTCCATTCCGTTCCGTTCCGTTCCGTTGCGTTCCGTTCCGTTCTACTCGGGTTGATTAAATTCTATTCCATTCCATTCTATTCGATTCCATTCGATTCCAATCGATTCCATTCGATTCCATTCGATTCCATTGAATTCCATTCCATTCCATTCCATTCCATTGAATTCCGTTGCATTATATTCCATTCCGTTCCGTTCCGTCCCGTTCCGTTCCGTTCCGTTCCGTTGCGTGCCGTTCCGTTCTACTCGGGTTGATTCCATTCCATTCCATTCCATTCCATTCCATTCCGTTCTACTCGGGTTGATTCCATTCTATTCCATTCCATTCCATTCGATCTCATTCGATTCCATTCGATTCCATTCGATTCCACTCCATTCCATTCCATTGAATTCCATTCCATTCCATTCCATTCCATTCCATTCGATTGAATTCCATTCCATTCCATTCCATTCCATTCCATTCCATTCCATTGAATTCCATTCCATTCCATTCCATAGAATTCCGTTCCATTCCATTCCATTCCATTCCATTCCATTCCATTCCATTCCATTCCATTCCATTGAATTCCATTCCATTCCATTCCATTCCTTTCCATTGAATTCCATTCTGTTCCATTCCATTCCTTTGAATTCCGTTCCATTCCATTCCATTCCATTCCTTTCCGTTCCGTTCCGTTCCGTTCCGTTCCGTTGCGTTCCGCTCCGTTCTACTCGGGTTGATTCCATTCTATTCCATTCCATTCCATTCGATCCCATTCGATTCCATTCGATTCCATTCGATTCCATTCGATTCCACTCCATTCCATTCCATAGAATTCCATTCCATTCCATTCCATTTGAATTCCATTCCATTCCATTCCATTCCATTCTATTCCATTCCATCCCATTCCATTCCATTCCATTCCATTCTACTCGGGTTGATTGCATTCTATTCCATTCCATTCCATTCGATTCCATTCGATTCCATTCGATTCCATTCGATTCCATTCGATTCGATTCCATTCCATTCCATTCCATTCCATTCCATTCCATTCCATTGAATTCCATTCCATTCCATTCCATTCCATTCCATTGAATTCCATTCCACTCCATTCCATTCCATTCCATTCCATTCCATTCCATTCCATTCCATTGAATTCCATTCCATTCCATAGAATTCCATTCCATTCCATTCCATTCCATTGAATTCCGTTCCTTTCCATTCCATTCCATTCCGTTCCGTTCCGTTCCGTTCCGTTGCGTTCCGTTCCGTTCAACTAGGGTTGATTCCATTCTATTCAATTCCATTCCATTCCATTCTACACGGGTTGATCATTCCATTCCGTTCCGTTCCGTTCTGTTCCGTTCCGTTCCGTACCGTTCTACTCGGGTTGATTCCATTCTATTCCATTCCATTCCATTCGATTCCATTTGACTCCATTCCATTCCATTCCATTCCATTCCATTCCATTCCTTTGCATTCCATTCCACTCCATTCCATTCCATTCCATTCCATTCCATTACATTCCATTCCGTTCCGTTCCGTTCCGTTCCGTTCCGTTGCGTTCCGTTCCGTTCTACTCGGGTTGATTCCATTCTATTCCATTCCATTCCATTTGACTCCATTCGATTCCATTCCATTCCATTGCATTGAATTCCATTCCATTCCATTCCATTCCATTCCATTCCACTGCATTGAATTCCATTCCATTCCATTCCATTCCATTCCATTCCATTCCATTCCATTCCATTCCACTCCATTCCATTACACTCCACTGCACTCCACTCCACTCCACTCCACTCCATTCCACTCCCTTCCATTCCATTAAATTGAATTCCATTCCATTCCATTCCATTCCATTCCATTCCATTCCACTCCATTCCATTCCACTCCACTCCACTCCACTCCACTCCACTCCATTCCATTCCCTTCCATTCCATTCAATTGAATTGCATTGAATTCCATTCCATTCCATTCCATAACATTTCATTCCATTCCATTCCATTCCATTCCATTCCATTCCATTCCATTCCATTCCATTCCATTCCGTTCTACTCGGGTTGATTCCATTCTATTCCATTCCATTCCATTCGATTCCATTAGATTCCATTCGATTCCATTCGATTCCATTCGTTTCCATTCCATTCCATTCCATTCTATTCCATTGAATTCCATTCCATTCCATTCCATTCCATTCCATTCCATTGCATTCCATTCCATTCCGTTCTACTCGGTTACATTCCATTCCATTCCATTCCATTCCATTCCATTCCATTCCGTTCTACTCGGGTACATTCCATTCCATTCCATTCCATTCCATTCCATTCCATTCCATTCCATTCCATTCCATTCCATTCCATTCCATTCCATTCCATTCGTGTCCATTCCATTCCATTCCATTCCATTCCATTTGTTTCTACTCGGGTAGATTCCATTCCAGTCCATTCCATTCCATTCCTTCCATTCCATTGCATTCCATGGCATTGCATTCCATTCCATTCCGTTCCATTCCATTCCATTCCATTTCATTCCATTCCATTCCATTCCATTCCGTTCCGTTCTACTGGTGTCCATTCCATTCCATTCCATTCCATTCCATTCTACTCGGGTAGATTCCATTCCATTCCATTCCATTCCTTTCCTTTCCATTCCATTGCATTCCATTGCATTGCATTCCATTCCATTCAGTTCCATTCCATTCCATTCCATTCCATTCCATTCCATTCCATTCCATTCCATTCCATTACATTACATTACATTCTATTCGGGTACATTCCATTCCATTCCATTCCATTCTTTTCCATTCCATTCCATTCCGTTCTACTCGTGTCCATTCCATTCCATTCCATTCCATTCCATTCCTATCCATTCCATTGCATTCCATTGCATTCCTTTCCATTCCATTCCATTCCATTCCATTCCATTCCATTCCATAACATTCCATTCCCGTTCCATTTCCATTCCCGTTCCTTTTCCATTCCCGTTCCATTTCCGTTCCCGTTCCATTTCCGTTCCCGTTCCATTTCCATTCCCGTTTCATTTCCATTACCGTTCCATTTCCATTCCCGTTCTATTTCCATCCCCGATCCATTTCCATTGCCATTCCATTTCCATTCCCGTTCCATTTCCATTCCCGATCCATTTCCATTCCCATTCCATTTCCATTCCCGTTCCATTTCCATTCCCATTCCATTTCCATTCCATTCCATTCCGTTCTGCTCGGGTACATTCTATTCCATTCTATTCCATTCCATTCCGTTCCATTCCGTTCTACTCGGGTAGATTCCATTCCATTCCATTCCACTCCATTCCTTTCCAATCCATTGCATTCCATTGCTTTGCATTGCATTCCATTCCATTCCATTCCATTCCATTCCATTCCATTCCATTCCATTCCATTCCATTCCATTCCGTTCCGTTCTACTCGGGTACATTCCATTCCATTCCATTCCATTCCATTCCATTCCATTCCATTCCATTCCATTCCATTCCATTCCATTCCATTCCATTCGTGTCCATTCCATTCCATTCCATTCCATTCCGTTTGTTTCTACTCGGGTAGATTCCATTCCATTCCATTCCGTTCCATTCTAATTGGGTACATTCCATTCAATGTCATTGCATTCCATTCCATTCCATTCCATTCCATTCCATTCCATTCCATTCCATTCCATTCCATTCGTGTCCATTCCATTCCATTCCATTCCATTCCATTCCATTCGTTTCTACTCGGGTAGATTCCATTCCAGTCCATTCCATTCCATTCCTTCCATTCCATTGCATTCCATGGCATTGCATTCCATTCCATTCCGTTCCATTCCATTCCATTCCATTTCATTCCATTCCATTCCATTCCATTCCGTTCCGTTCTACTGGTGTCCATTCCATTCCATTCCATTCCATTCCATTCCATTCTAATCGGGTAGATTCCATTCCATTATATTCCATTCCTTTCCTTTCCATTCCATTGCATTCCATTGCATTGCATTCCATTCCATTCAGTTCCTTTCCATTCCATTCCATTCCATTCCATTCCATTCCATTCCATTCCTTTCTATTCCATTCCATTACATTCCATTCCATTCCATTCCATTCCATTTCCATTCCATTCCATTCCGTTCTGCTCGGGTACATTCTATTCCATTCCATTCCATTCCATTCCGTTCCATTCCGTTCTACTCGGGTAGATTCCATTCCATTCCATTCCACTCCATTCCTTTCCAATCCATTGCATTCCATTGCATTGCATTGCATTCCATTCCATTCCATTCCATTCCATTCAATTCCATTCCATTCCATTCCATTCCATTCCATTCCATTCCGTATTCGGTTCCATTCGATTCCATTCGATTCCATTCCATTTCACTCCATTCCATTCCATTCCGTTCCGTTCCGTTCCGTTCCGTTCCGTTCCGTTCCGTTCTATTCGGGTTGATTCCATTCTATTCCATTCCATTCCATTCGATTCCATTCGATTCCATTCGATTCAATTCCATTCCATTCAATTCCATTCTATTCTATTGTATTCCATTCCATTCCATTCCATTTCATTCCAATCCATTTCATTCTACTTGGGTTGATTCCATTCCATTCCATTCCATTCCATTCCATTCCATTCCATTCCATTCCATTCCATTCCATTCCATTCCATTCCATTCCATTCCACTCAGGTTCATTCCATTCCATTCCATTCCATTCCATTCTATTCCACTGAATTCCATTCTATTCCATTCCATTCCATTCCATTCCATTCCTTTCCATTCCATTCCGTTCTACTCGGGTTGATTCCATTCCATACCATTCCATTCCATTCCATTCCATTCCATTCCATTCTATTCCATTCGATTCCATTCGATTCCATTCCATTCCATTCCATTCCATTCCATCCCAATCCATTCCATTCTTCTCGGGTTGATTCCATTCCATTCCATTCCATTCCATTCCATTCCATTCCATTCCATTCCATTCCATTCCATTCCATTCCATTCGGTTCCATTCGATTCCATTCGATTCCATTCCATTTCACTCCATTCCATTCCATTCCGTTCCGTTCTATTCGGGTTGATTCCATTCTATTCCACTCCATTCCATTCGATTCCATTCGATTCCATTCTATTCCATTCCATTCCATTCCATTCCATGCCATTCCATTATATTCTATTGAATTCCATTCCATTCCATTCCATTCCATTCCAATCCATTCCATTCTACTCGGGTTGATTCCATTCCATTCCATTCCATTCCATTGCTTTCCATTCCACTCGGGTTGATTCAATTCTATTCCATTCCATTCCATTCGATTCCATTTGATTCCATTCCATTCCATTCCATTCCATCCCATTCCATTCCATTCCATTCCATTGAATTCCATCCCATTCCATTCTATTCCATTCCATTCCATTCCATTCCATTCCATTCCGTTCTACTCGGGTTGATTCCATTCTATTCCACTCCATTCCATTCGATTCCATTTGATTCCATTCCATTCCATTCCATTCCATTCCATTCCATTCCATTCCATTCCATTCCATTCCATTCTATTCCTTTGAATTCCATTCCATTCCATTCCATTCCATTCCATTCCATTCCATTCCATTCCATTCCATTCAATTCGGTTACATTCGATTCCATTCCATTCCATTCCATTCCATTCCATTCCATTCCATTCCATTCCATTCCATTCCAATCCATTCCATTCTACTCGGGTTGATTCCATTCCATTCCATTCCATTCCATTCCATTCCATTCCATTCCATTCCCTTCCATTCCATTCCTTTCGGTTCCATTCGATTCCATTCGATTCCATTCCATTTCACTCCATTCCATTCCGTTCCGTTCCATTCCATTCCATTGAATTCCATCCCATTCCATTCTATTCCATTCCGTTCCATTCCGTTCCATTCCATTCCGTTCTACTCGGGTTGATTCCATTCTATTCCACTCCATTCCATTCGATTCCATGCGATCCCATTCAATTCCATTCCATTCCATTCCATTCCATTCCCTTCCTTTCCATTCCATTCGGTTCCATTCGATTCCATTCGATTCCATTCCATTTCACTCCACTCCATTCCGTTCCGTTCCGTTCCGTTCCGTTCCGTTCCGTTGCATTCCGTTCCATTCCATTCCGTTCTACTCGGGTTGATTCCATTGTATTCCACTCCATTCCGTTCGATTCCATTCGATTCCATTCGATTCCATTCCATTCCATTCCAATCCATTCCATTCCAATCCATTCCAGTCTACTCGGGTTGATTCCATTCCATTCCATTCCATTCCATTCCATTCCCTTCCATTCCATTCCATTCGGTTCCATTCGATTCCATTCGATTCCATTCCATTTCACTCCATTCCATTCCATTCCGTTCCGTTTCGTTCCGTTCCGTTCCGTTCTGTTCCGTTCTATTCGGGTTGATTCCATTCTATTCCATTCCATTCCATTCGATTCCATTCGATTCCATTCGATTCCATTCCGTTCCATTCCATTCCATTCCATTCTATTCTATTGAATTCCATTCCATTCCATTCCATTTCATTCCAATCCATTTCATTCTACTTGGGTTGATTCCATTCCATTCCATTGCATTCCATTCCATTCCATTCCATTCCATTCCATTCCATTCCATTCCACTCATGTTCATTCCATTCCATTCCTTTCCATTCCACTCTATTCCACTGAATTCCATTCTATTCCATTCCATTCCATTCCATTCCATTCCATTCCTTTCCATTCCATTCCGTTCTACTTGGGTTGATTCCATTCCATTCCATTCCATTCCATTCCATTCCATTCCATTCCATTCCATTCTATTCCATTCGATTCCATTCGATTCCATTCCATTCCATTCCATTCCATTCCACCCCAATCCATTCCATTCTTCTCGGGTTGATTCCATTCCATTCCATTCCATTCCATTCCATTCCATTCCATTCCCTTCCATTCCATTCCATTCGGTTCCATTCGATTCCATTCGATTCCATTCCATTTCACTCCATTCCATTCCATTCCGTTCCGTTCCGTTCCGTTCAATTCCGTTCCGTTCTATTCGGGTTGATTCCATTCTATTCCACTCCATTCCATTCGATTCCATTCGATTCCATTCGATTCCATTCCATTCCATTCCATTCCATGCCATTCCATTATATTCTATTGAATTCCATTCCATTCCATTCCATTCCATTCCAATCCATTCCATCCTACTCGGGTTGATTCCATTCCATTCCATTCCATTCCATTCCTTTCCATTCCACTCGGTTTGATTCAATTCTATTCCATTCCATTCCATTCGATTCCATTTGATTCCATTCCATTCCATTCCATTCCATTCCATTCCATTCCATTCCATTGAATTCCATCCCATTCCATTCTATTCCATTCCATTCCATTCCATTCCATTCCATTCCATTCCGTTCTACTCGGGTTGATTCCATTCTATTCCACTCCATTCCATTCGATTCCATTCGATTCCATTCAATTCCATTCCATTCCATTCCATTCCATTCCATTGCATTCCATTCCATTCCATTCTATTCCTTTGAATTCCATTCCATTCCATTCCATTCCATTCCATTCCATTCCATTCCATTCCATTCCATTCCATTCCATTCCATTCAATTCGGTTACATTCGATTCCATTCCTTTCCATTCCATTCCATTCCATTCCATTCCATTCCATTCCAATCCATTCCATTCTACTCGGGTTGATTCCATTCCATTCCATTCCATTCCATTCCATTCCATTCCATTCCATTCCATTCCATTCCATTCCCTTCCATTCCATTCGGTTCCATTCGATTCCATTCGATTCCATTCCATTTCACTCCATTCCATTCCGTTCCGTTCCGTTCCATTCCGTTCCATTCCGTTCCATTCCATTCCGTTCTACTCGGGTTGATTCCATTCTATTCCACTCCATTCCATTCGATTCCATGCGATCCCATTCAATTCCATTCCATTACATTCCATTCCATTCCTTTCCATTCCATTCCATTCCATTCTATTCCTTTGAATTCCATTCCATTCCATTCCATTCCATTCCAATCCATTCCATTCTACTCGGGTTGATTCATTTCCATTCCGTTCCGTTCCGTTCCGTTCCGTTCCATTCCGTTCTACTCGGGTTCATTCCATTCCATTCCATTCCATTCCATTGTATTCCATTGAATTCCATTCCATTCCATTCCGTTCTACTCGGGTTGATTCCATTCCATTCCATTCCATTCCATTCCATTCCATTCCATTCCATTCCATTCGATTCCATTCCATTCCATTCGATTCCATTCCATTCCATTCCATTCCATTCCATTCCATTCCAATCCATTCCATTCTACTCGGGTTGATTCCATTCCATTCCATTCCATTCCATTCCATTCCCTTCCTTTCCATTCCATTCGGTTCCATTCAATTATATTCGATTCCATTCTATTTCACTCCGTTCCGTTCCGTACCGTTCCGTTCCGTTCCATTCCGTTCCATTCCATACCGTTCTACTCGGGTTGATTCCATTCTATTCTACTCCATTCCATTCGATTCCATTCGATTCCATTCGATTCCATTTCATTCCATTCCATTCCATTCCATTCCTTTCCATTCCATTCTATTCCATTGAATTCCATTCCATTCCATTCCATTACATTCCAATCCTTTCCATTCTACTCGGGTTGATTCCATTCCGTTCCATTCCATTCCATTCCATTCCATTCCATTCCATTCCATTCGATCTCATTCCATTCCATTCCATTCCATTCCATTCCATTCCATTCCGTTCTATTCGGGTTCATTCCATTCCATTCCATTCCATTCCATTCCATTCCATTCTATTCCATTGAATTCCATTCCATTCCATTCCATTCCATTCCATTCCATTCCATTCCATTCCATTCCATTCCATTCCGTTCTACTCGGGTTGATTCCATTCCATTCCATTCCATTCCATTCCATTCCATTCCATTCCATTCCATTCCGTTCGATTCCATTCGATTCCATTCGATTCCATTCCATTCCATTCCATTCCATTCCATTCCATTCCAATCCAATCCATTCCATTCTACTCGGGTTGATTCCATTCTATTCCACTCCATTCCATTCGATTCCATTCGATTCCATTCGATTCCATTCCATTCCATTCCATTCCATTCGATTCCATTCCATTCCATTACATTCCATTCCATTCCATTGAATTCCATTCCATTCCATTCCATTCCATTCCATTCCATTCCATTCCATTGCATTCCTTTCCATTCCATTCCATTCCGTTCTACTTGGGTTGATTCCATTCCATTCCATTCCATTCCATTCCATTCCATTAGATTCCATTTGATTCCGTTCCATTCCATTCCAATCCATTCCATTCCAATCCATTCCATTCTACTCGGGTTGATTCCATTCCATTCCATTCCATTCCCTTCCATTCCATTCCATTCGGTTCCATTCAATTCCATTCGATTCCATTCCATTTCACTCCATTCCATTGCATTCCGTTCCGTTCCTTTCGGTTCCGTTCCGTTCTATTCGGGTTGATTCCATTCTATTCCGTTCCATTCCATTCGATTCCATTCGATTCCATTCGATTCCATTCCATTCCATTCCATTCCATTCCATTCTATTCTATTGAATTCCATTCCATTCCATTCCATTTCATTCCAATCCATTTCATTCTACTTGGGTTGATTCCATTCCATTCCATTCCATTCCATTCCATTCCATTCCATTCCATTCCATTCCATTCCACTCGGGTTCATTCCATTCCATTCCATTCCATTCCATTCTATTCCATTGAATTCCATTCTATTCCATTCCATTCCATTCCATTCCATTCCATTCCTTTCCATTCCATTCCGTTCTACTCGGGTTGATTCCATTCCATTCCATTCCATTCCATTCCATTCCATTCCATTCCATTCGATTCCATTCCATTCCATTCCATTGAATTCCATTCCATTCCATTCCATTCCATGGAATTCCATTCCATTCCATTCCATTCCATTCCATTCCATTCCATTCCATTCCATTGAATTCCATTCCATTCCATTCCATTCCATTCCATTCCATTGAATTCCATTCCATTCCATTCGATTCCATTCCATTCCATTCCATTGAATTCCATTCCATTCCATTCCATTCCATGGAATTCCATTCCATTCCATTCCATTCCATTCCATTCCATTGAATTCCATTCCATTCCATTCCATTCCATTCCATTGAATTCCATTCCGTTCCATTCCATTCCATTGAATTCCATTCCATTCCATTCCATTCCATTCAATTCCATTCCATTCCATTCCATTCCATTCCATTCCATTCCGTATTCTGTTCCATTCGATTCCATTCGATTCCATTCCATTTCACTCCATTCCATTCCATTCCATTCCATTGAATTCCATTCCATTCCATTCCATTCCATTCCATTGAATTCCATTCCATTCCATTCCATTCAATTGAATTCCGTTCCATTCCGTTCCATTCCGTTCCGTTCCGTCCCGTTCCATTCCGTTCCGTTCCGTTCCGTTGCGTTCCGTTCCGTTCTACTCGGGTTGATTAAATTCTATTCCATTCCATTCTATTCGATTCCATTCGATTCCAATCGATTCCATTCGATTCCATTCGATTCCATTGAATTCCATTCCATTCCATTCCATTCCATTGAATTCCGTTGCATTATATTCCATTCCATTCCTTTCCGTTCCGTTCCGTTCCGTTCCGTTCCGTTGCGTTCCGCTCCGTTCTACTCGGGTTGATTCCATTCTATTCCATTCCATTCCATTCGATCCCATTCGATTCCATTCGATTCCATTCGATTCCATTCGATTCCACTCCATTCCATTCCATAGAATTCCATTCCATTCCATTCCATTTGAATTCCATTCCATTCCATTCCATTCCATTCTATTCCATTCCATCCCATTCCATTCCATTCCATTCCATTATACTCGGGTTGATTGCATTCTATTCCATTCCATTCCATTCGATTCCATTCGATTCCATTCGATTCCATTCGATTCCATTCGATTCGATTCCATTCCATTCCATTCCATTAAATTCCATTCCATTCCATTCCATTCCATTGAATTCCATTCCATTCCATTCCATTCCATTCCATTGAATTCCATTCCACTCCATTCCATTCCACTCCATTCCATTCCATTCCATTCCATTCCATTGAATTCCATTCCATTCCATAGAATTCCATTCCATTCCATTCCATTCCACTGAATTCCGTTCCTTTCCATTCCATTCCATTCCGTTCCGTTCCGTTCCGTTCCGTTGCGTTCCGTTGCGTTCCGTTCCGTTCAACTAGGGTTGATTCCATTCTATTCAATTCCATTCCATTCCATTCTACACGGGTTGATCATTCCATTCCGTTCCGTTCCGTTCCGTTCCGTTCCGTTCCGTACCGTTCTACTCGGGTTGATTCCATTCTATTCCATTCCATTCCATTCGATTCCATTCGACTCCATTCCATTCCATTCCATTCCATTCCATTCCATTCCATTGCATTCCATTCCACTCCATTCCATTCCATTCCATTCCATTCCATTACATTCCATTCCGTTCCGTTCCGTTCCGTTCCGTTCCGTTCCGTTGCGTTCCGTTCCGTTCTACTCGGGTTGATTCCATTCTATTCCATTCCATTCCATTTGACTCCATTCGATTCCATTCCATTCCATTGCATTGAATTCCATTCCATTCCATTCCATTCCATTCCATTCCATTCCACTCCATTGAATTCCATTCCATTCCATTCCATTCCATTCCATTCCATTCCATTCCATTCCATTCCATTCCATTCCACTCCATTCCATTACACTCCACTGCACTCCACTCCACTCCACTCCACTCCATTCCACTCCCTTCCATTCCATTAAATTGAATTCCATTCCATTCCATTCCATTCCATTCCATTCCATTCCACTCCATTCCATTCCACTCCACTCCACTCCACTCCACTCCACTCCATTCCATTCCCTTCCATTCCATTCAATTGAATTGCATTGAATTCCATTCCATTCCATTCCATAACATTTCATTCCATTCCATTCCATTCCATTCCATTCCATTCCATTCCATTCCATTCGTGTCCATTCCATTCCATTCCATTCCATTCCATTCCATTCGTTTCTACTCGGGTAGATTCCATTCCAGTCCATTCCATTCCATTCCTTCCATTCCATTGCATTCCATGGCATTGCATTCCATTCCATTCCGTTCCATTCCATTCCATTCCATTTCATTCCATTCCATTCCATTCCATTCCGTTCCGTTCTACTGGTGTCCATTCCATTCCATTCCATTCCATTCCATTCCATTCCATTCCATTCTAATCGGGTAGATTCCATTCCATTATATTCCATTCCTTTCCTTTCCATTCCATTGCATTCCATTGCATTGCATTCCATTCCATTCAGTTCCTTTCCATTCCATTCCATTCCATTCCATTCCATTCCTTTCTATTCCATTCCATTACATTCCATTCCATTCCATTCCATTCCATTTCCATTCCATTCCATTCCGTTCTGCTCGGGTACATTCTATTCCATTCCATTCCATTCCATTCCGTTCCATTCCGTTCTACTCGGGTAGATTCCATTCCATTCCATTCCACTCCATTCCTTTCCAATCCATTGCATTCCATTGCATTGCATTGCATTCCATTCCATTCCATTCCATTCCATTCAATTCCATTCCATTCCATTCCATTCCATTCCATTCCATTCCGTATTCGGTTCCATTCGATTCCATTCGATTCCATTCCATTTCACTCCATTCCATTCCATTCCGTTCCGTTCCGTTCCGTTCCGTTCCGTTCTATTCGGGTTGATTCCATTCTATTCCATTCCATTCCATTCGATTCCATTCGATTCCATTCGATTCAATTCCATTCCATTCCATTCCATTCTATTCTATTGTATTCCATTCCATTCCATTCCATTTCATTCCAATCCATTTCGTTCTACTTGGGTTGATTCCATTCCATTCCATTCCATTCCATTCCATTCCATTCCATTCCATTCCATTCCATTCCATTCCATTCCATTCCATTCCATTCCATTCCACTCAGGTTCATTCCATTCCATTCCATTCCATTCCATTCTATTCCATTGAATTCCATTCTATTCCATTCCATTCCATTCCATTCCATTCCTTTCCATTCCATTCCGTTCTACTCGGGTTGATTCCATTCCATACCATTCCATTCCATTCCATTCCATTCCATTCCATTCCATTCTATTCCATTCGATTCCATTCGATTCCATTCCATTCCATTCCATTCCATTCCATCCCAATCCATTCCATTCTTCTCGGGTTGATTCCATTCCATTCCATTCCATTCCATTCCATTCCATTCCATTCCATTCCATTCCATTCGGTTCCATTCGATTCCATTCGATTCCATTCCATTTCACTCCATTCCATTCCATTCCGTTCCGTTCTATTCGGGTTGATTCCATTCTATTCCACTCCATTCCATTCGATTCCATTCGATTCCATTCGATTCCATTCCATTCCATTCCATTCCATGCCATTCCATTATATTCTATTGAATTCCATTCCATTCCATTCCATTCCATTCCAATCCATTCCATTCTACTCGGGTTGATTCCATTCCATTCCATTCCATTCCATTGCTTTCCATTCCACTCGGGTTGATTCAATTCTATTCCATTCCATTCCATTCGATTCCATTTGATTCCATTCCATTCCATTCCATTCCATCCCATTCCATTCCATTCCATTCCATCCCATTCCATTCCATTCCATTCCATTGAATTCCATCCCATTCCATTCTATTCCATTCCATTCCATTCCATTCCATTCCATTCCATTCCATTCCATTCCATTCCATTCCGTTCTACTTTGGTACATTCCATTCCATTCCATTCCATTCCATTCCATTCCATTCCATTCCATTCCATTCCATTCCATAGAATTCCATTCCATTCCATTCCATTCCATGGAATTCCATTCCATTCCATTCCATGGAATTCCATTCCATTCCATTCCATTCCATGGAATTCCATTCCATTCCATTCCATTCCATTCCATTCCATTCCATTCCATTCCATTGAATTCCATTCCGTTCCATTCCATTCCATTGAATTCCATTCCATTCCATTCCATTCCATTCCATTCCATTCCATTGAATTCCATTCCATTGAATTCCATTCCATTCCATTCCATTCCATTCCATTCCATTCCATTCCATTGAATTCCATTCCATTCCATTCCATTCCATTCCATTCCATTCCATTCCATTCCAATCCATTCCATTCCATTCCATTCCATTCCATTCCATTCCATTCCATGGAATTCCATTCCATTCCATTCCATTCCATTCCATTCCATTCCATTCCATTCCATTCCATTGAATTCCATTCCATTCCATTCCATTCCATTCCATTCCATTCCATTCCATTGAATTCCATTCCATTCCATTCCATTCCATTGAATTCCGTTTCATTCCACTCCATTCCATTCCGTTCCGTTCCGTTCCGTTCCGTTCCCTTCCGTTGCGTTCCGCTCCGTTCTACTCGGGTTGATTCCATTCTATTCCATTCCAGTCCATTCGATCCCATTCGATTGCATTCGATTCCATTCGATTCCATTCGATTCCACTCCATTCCATTCCATAGAATTCCATTCCATTCCATTGAATTCCATTGAATTCCATTCCATTCCATTGAATTCCATTCCATTCCATTCCATTCCATGGAATTCCATTCCATTCCATTCCATTCCAATCCATAGAATTCCATTCCATTCAATTCCATTCCATTGAATTCCGTTCCATTCCATTCCATTCCGTTCCGTTCCGTTCCGTCCCGTTCCGTTGCGTTCCGTTCCGTTCCGTTGTGTTCCTTTCCGTTCTACTCGGGTTGATTCCATTCTATTCCATTCCATTCCAATCCATTCCATTCCATTCCATTCCATTCCATTCCATTCCATTCCATTCCATTCCATTCCATGGAATTCCGTTCCATTCCATTCCATTCCGTTCCGTTCCATCCCGTTCCGTTCCGTTCCGTTCCGTTGCGTTCCGTTCCGTTCTACTAGGGTTGATTCCATTCTATTCCATTCCATTCCATTCGATTCCATTCGATTCCATTCGATTCCACTCCATTCCATTCCATAGAATTCCATTCCATTCCATTCCATTCCATTGAATTCCATTCCATTCCATTCCATTCCATTGAATTCCATTCCATTCCATTCCATTCCATTGAATTCCATTCCATTCCATTCCATTCCATTCCATTCCATTCCATTCCATTCTACTGGTGTCCATTCCATTCCATTCCATTCCATTCCATTCCATTCCATTCCATTCCTTTCCATTCCATTGCATTCCATTGCATTCCATTCCATTCCATTCCATTCCATTCCATTCCATTCCACTCCACTCCACTCCACTCCACTCCATTCCACTCCACTCCACTCCGGTACATTCCATTCCATTCCATTCCATTCCATTCCATTCCATTCCGTGCTTCTCGGGTACATTCCGTTCCGTTCCATTCCATTCCATTCCATTCCATTCCATTCCGTTCCAGTGCACTCTACTGCACTCCACTCCACTCCACTCCACTCCGGTACGTTCCATTCCATTCCATTCCATTCCATTCCATTCCATTTCCATTCCCATTCCATTTCCATTCCCGTTCCATTTCCATTCCCGTTTCTTTTCCATTTCCGTTCCATTTCCATTCCAGTTCCATTACCATTCCCGTTCCATTTCCATTCCCGATCCATTTCCATTCCCGTTCCATTTCCATTCCCGTTCCATTTCCATTCCCGTTCCGTTACCATTCCCGTTCCATTTCCGTTCCCGTTCCGTTTCCGTTCCCGTTCCATTTCCGTTCTCGTTCCGTTTCCGTTCCCGTTCCATTTCCGTTCTCGTTCCGTTTCCGTTCCCGTTCCATTTCCATTCCCGTTCCATTTCCGTTCCCTTTCCATTTCCATTCCCGTTCCATTTCCATTCCCTTTCCATTTCCATTTCATTCCATTCCATTCTGCTCGGGTACATTCCATTCCATTCCATTGCATTCCATTCCGTTCTGTTCCTGTCCATTCCATTCCATTCCATTCCGTTCCATTCCGTTCTACTCGGGTAGATTCCATTCCATTCCATTCCATTCCATTCCATTCCATTCCATTCCATTCCATTCCATTCCATTCTACTGGTGTCCATTCCATTCCATTCCATTCCATTCCATTCCATTCCATTCCATTCCATTGCATTCCATTCCATTCCATTCCATTCCGTTCCGTTCTACTCGGTTACATTCCATTCAATTCCATTCCATTCCGTTCTACTCGGGTAGATTCCATTCCATTCCATTCCATTCCTTTCCATTAAATTGCATTCCATTGCATTGCATTGCACTCAATTCCATTCCATTCCATTCCATTCCATTCCATTCCATTCCATTCCATTCCATTCCATTCCATTCCATTCCGTTCCGTTCAACTCGGTTACATTCCATTCAATTACATTCCATTCCGTTCTACTCGGTTACATACCATTCCATTCCATTCCATTCCATTCCAATCCATTCCATTCCATTCCATTCCGTTCTACTCGTGTACATTCCATTCCATTCCATTCCATTCCATTCCATTCCATTCCATTCCATTCCATTCCATTCCATTCCATTCCATTCCGTTCTACTTTGGTACATTCCATTCCATTCCATTCCATTCCATTCCATTCCATTCCATTCCATTCCATTCCATTCTACTCAGGTTGATTCCATTCTATTCCATTCCATTCCATTCCATTCCATTCCATTCCATTCGATTCCATTCCATTCCATTCCATAGAATTCCATTCCATTCCATTCCATTCCATGGAATTCCATTCCATTCCATTCCATGGAATTCCATTCCGTTCCATTCCATTCCATTCCATTCCGTTCCATTCCATTCCATTGAATTCCATTCCGTTCCATTCCATTCCATTGAATTCCATTCCATTCCATTCCATTCCATTCCATTCCATTCCATTGAATTCCATTCCATTGAATTCCATTCCATTCCATTCCATTCCATTCCATTCCATCCCATTCCATTCCATTCCATTTCATTCCGTTCTACTCGGGTTGATTCCATTCTATTCCATTCCATTCCATTCGATCCCATTTGATTCCATTCGATTCCATTCAATTCCATTCGATTCCATTCCATTCCACTCCATTCCATTCCATTGAATTCCATTCCATTCCATTCCATTCCATTCCATTCCATTCCATTCCATGGAATTCCATTCCATTCCATTCCATTCCATTCCATTCCATAGAATTCCATTCCATTCCATTCCATTCCATTGAATTCCGTTCCATTCCATTCCATTCCGTTCCGTTCCGTTCCGTTCCGTTCCGTTGCGTTCCGTTCCGTTCTGTTGTGTTCCGTTCCGTTCTACTCGGGATGATTCCATTCTATTCCATTCCATTCCAATCCATTCCATTCCATTCCATTGAATTCCATTCCATTCCATTCCATTCCATTCCATTCCATTCCATTCCATTCCATTGAATTCCATTCCATTCCATTCCATTCCATTCCATTCCATTCCATTCCATTGAATTCCATTCCATTCCATTCCATTCCATTCCATTCCATTCCGTTCCATTCCATTCCATTCCATTCCATTCCATTTGAATTCCGTTCCATTCCATTCCATTGAATTCCATTCCATTCCATTTGAATTCCAGTCCATTCCAATCCATTCCATTCCATTCCATTCCATTCCATTCCATTCCATTCCATGGAATTCCATTCCATTCCATTCCATTCCATTCCATTCCATTGAATTCCATTCCATTCCATTCCATTCCATTCCATTCCATTCCATTCCATTCCATTCCATTGAATTCCATTCCGTTCCATTCCATTCCATTGAATTCCGTTCCATTCCACTCCATTCCATTCCGTTCCGTTCCGTTCCGTTCCGTTCCCTTCCGTTGCGTTCCGCTCCGTTCTACTCGGGTTGATTCCATTCTATTCCATTCCAGTCCATTCGATCCCATTCGATTGCATTCGATTCCATTCGATTCCATTCGATTCCACTCCATTCCATTCCATAGAATTCCATTCCATTCCATTCCATTCCATTCCATTCCATTCCATTCCATTGAATTCCATTCCATTCCATTCCATTCCATGGAATTCCATTCCATTCCATTCCATTCCAATCCATAGAATTCCATTCCATTCCATTCCATTCCATTGAATTCCGTTCCATTCCATTCCATTCCGTTCCGTTCCGTTCCGTTCCGTTCCGTTGCGTTCCGTTCCGTTCCGTTGTGTTCCGTTCCGTTCTACTCGGGTTGATTCCATTCTATTCCATTCCATTCCAATCCATTCCATTCCATTCCAATCCATTCCATTCCATTCCATTCCATTCCATTCCATTCTATTCCATTCCATTCCATTCCATTGAATTCCATTCCATTCCATTCCATTCCATGGAATTCCGTTCCATTCCATTCCATTCCGTTCCGTTCCATCCCGTTCCGTTCCGTTCCGTTCCGTTGCGTTCCGTTCCGTTCTACTAGGGTTGATTCCATTCGATTCCATTCGATTCCACTCCATTCCATTCCATAGAATTCCATTCCATTCCATTCCATTCCATTCCATTCCATTCCATTCCATTCCATTGAATTCCATTCCATTCCATTCCATTCCATTCCATTCCATTCCATTCCATTGAATTCCATTCCATTCCATTCCATTCCATTCCATTCCGTTCCATTCCATTCCATTCCATTCCATTCCATTTGAATTCCATTCCATTCCATTCCATTGAATTCCATTCCATTCCATTTGAATTCCATTCCATTCCAATCCATTCCATTCCATTCCATTCCATTCCATTCCATTCCATTCCATTCCATGGAATTCCATTCCATTCCATTCCATTCCATTCCATTCCATTGAATTCCATTCCATTCCATTCCATTCCATTCCATTCCATTCCATTCCATTCCATTGAATTCCATTCCGTTCCATTCCATTCCATTGAATTCCGTTCCATTCCACTCCATTCCATTCCGTTCCGTTCCGTTCCGTTCCGTTCCCTTCCGTTGCGTTCCGCTCCGTTCTACTCGGGTTGATTCCATTCTATTCCATTCCAGTCCATTCGATCCCATTCGATTGCATTCGATTCCATTCGATTCCATTCGATTCCACTCCATTCCATTCCATAGAATTCCATTCCATTCCATTCCATTCCATTCCATTCCATTCCATTCCATTCCATTGAATTCCATTCCATTCCATTCCATTCCATGGAATTCCATTCCATTCCATTCCATTCCAATCCATAGAATTCCATTCCATTCCATTCCATTCCATTGAATTCCGTTCCATTCCATTCCATTCCGTTCCGTTCCGTTCCGTTCCGTTCCGTTGCGTTCCGTTCCGTTCCGTTGTGTTCCGTTCCGTTCTACTCGGGTTGATTCCATTCTATTCCATTCCATTCCAATCCATTCCATTCCATTCCAATCCATTCCATTCCATTCCATTCCATTCCATTCCATTCCATTCCATTCCATTGAATTCCATTCCATTCCATTCCATTCCATGGAATTCCGTTCCATTCCATTCCATTCCGTTCCGTTCCATCCCGTTCCGTTCCGTTCCGTTCCGTTGCGTTCCGTTCCGTTCTACTAGGGTTGATTCCATTCTATTCCATTCCATTCCATTCGATTCCATTCGATTCCATTCGATTCCACTCCATTCCATTCCATAGAATTCCATTCCATTCCATTCCATTCCATTGAATTCCATTCCATTCCATTCCATTCCATAGAATTCCATTCCATTCCATTCCATTCCATTGAATTCCATTCCATTCCATTCCATTCCATTCCATTCCATTCCATTCTAATCCATTCGATTCGATTCCATTCCATTCCATTCCATTCCATTCCATTCCATTCCATTCCATTCCATTCCATTCTACTGTTGTCCATTCCATTCCATTCCATTCCATTCCATTCCATTCCATTCCATTCCATTCCATTCCTTTCCATTCCATTGCATTCCATTGCATTCCATTCCATTCCATTCCATTCCATTCCATTCCATTCCATTCCACTCCACACCACTCCACTCCACTCCATTCCACTCCACTCCACTCCGGTACATTCCATTCCATTCCATTCCATTCCATTCCATTCCATTCCATTCCGTGCTTCTCGGGTACATTCCGTTCCGTTCCATTCCATTCCATTCCATTCCATTCCGTTCCAGTGCACTCTACTCCACTCCACTCCACTCCACTCCGGTACATTCCATTCCATTCCATTCTACTGGTGTCCATTCCATTCCATTCCATTCCATTCCATTCCATTCCATTCCTTTCCATTCCATTGCATTCCATTGCATTCCATTCCATTCCATTCCATTCCATTCCATTCCATTCCATTCCACTCCACTCCACTCCACTCCACTCCATTCCACTCCACTCCACTCCGGTACATTCCATTCCATTCCATTCCATTCCATTCCATTCCATTCCGTGCTTCTCGGTTACATTCCGTTCCGTTCCATTCCATTCCATTCCATTCCATTCCATTCCGTTCCAGTGCACTCTACTCCACTCCACTCCACTCCACTCCACTCCGGTACATTCCATTCCATTCCATTCCATTCCATTCCATTCCATTTCCATTCCCATTCCATTTCCATTCCCGTTCCATTTCCATTCCCGTTTCTTTTCCATTCCCGTTCCATTTCCATTCCAGTTCCATTACCATTCCCGTTCCATTTCCATTCCCGATCCATTTCCATTCCCGTTCCATTTCCATTCCGGTTCCATTTCCATTCCCGTTCCGTTACCATTCCCGTTCCATTTCCGTTCCCTTTCCGTTTCCGTTCCCGTTCCATTTCCGTTCTCGTTCCGTTTCCGTTCCCGTTCCATTTCCATTCCCGTTCCATTTCCGTTCCCTTTCCATTTCCATTCCCGTTCCATTTCCATTCCCTTTCCATTTCCATTTCATTCCATTCCATTCTGCTCGGGTACATTCCATTCCATTCCATTGCATTCCATTCCGTTCTGCTCCTGTCCATTCCATTCCATTCCATTCCGTTCCATTCCGTTCTACTCGGGTAGATTCCATTCCATTCCATTCCATTCGATTCCATTCCATTCCATTCCATTCCATTCTACTGGTGTCCATTCCATTCCATTCCATTCCATTCCATTGCATTCCATTCCATTCCATTCCATTCCGTTCCGTTCTACTCGGTTACATTCCATTCAATTCCATTCCATTCCGTTCTACTCGGGTAGATTCCATTCCATTCCATTCCATTCCTTTCCATTCCATTGCATTCCATTGCATTGCATTGCACTCAATTCCATTCCATTCCATTCCATTCCATTCCATTCCATTCCATTCCATTCCGTTCCGTTCAACTCGGTTACATTCCATTCAATTACATTCCATTCCGTTCTACTCGGTTACATACCATTCCATTCCATTCCATTCCATTCCAATCCATTCCATTCCATTCCATTCCGTTCTACTCGTGTACATTCCATTCCATTCCATTCCATTCCATTCCATTCCATTCCATTCCATTCCATTCCATTCCATTCCATTCCGTTCTACTTTGGTACATTCCATTCCATTCCATTCCATTCCATTCCATTCCATTCCATTCCATTCCATTCCATTCCATTCCATTCTACTCAGGTTGATTCCATTCTATTCCATTCCATTCCATTCCATTCCATCCCATTCCATTCCATTCGATTCCATTCCATTACATTCCATAGAATTCCATTCCATTCCATTCCATTCCATTCCATGGAATTCCATTCCATTCCATTCCATTCCATTCCATTCCATTCCATGGAATTCCATTCCATTCCATTCCATTCCATTCCATTCCATTGAATTCCATTCCATTCCATTCCATTCCATTCCATTCCATTCCATTCCATTCCATTGAATTCCATTCCGTTCCATTCCATTCCATTGATTTCCGTTCCATTCCACTCCATTCCATTCTGTTCCGTTCCGTTCCGTTCCGTTCCCTTCCGTTGCGTTCCGCTCCGTTCTACTCGGGTTGATTCCATTCTATTCCATTCCAGTCCATTCGATCCCATTCGATTGCATTCGATTCCATTCGATTCCATTCGATTCCACTCCATTCCATTCCATAGAATTCCATTCCATTCCATTCCATTCCATTCCATTCCATTCCATTCCATTCCATTGAATTCCATTCAATTCCATTCCATTACATGGAATTCCATTCCATTCCATTCCATTCCAATCCATAGAATTCCATTCCATTCCATTCCATTCCATTGAATTCCGTTCCATTCCATTCCATTCCGTTCCGTTCCGTTCCGTTCCGTTCCGTTGCGTTCCGTTCCGTTCCGTTGTGTTCCGTTCCGTTCTACTCGGGTTGATTCCATTCTATTCCATTCCATTCCAATCCATTCCATTCCATTCCATTCCATTCCATTCCATTCCATTGAATTCCATTCCATTCCATTCCATTCCATGGAATTCCGTTCCATTCCATTCCATTCCGTTCCGTTCCATCCCGTTCCGTTCCGTTCCGTTCCGTTGCGTTCCGTTCCGTTCTACTAGGGTTGATTCCATTCTATTCCATTCCATTCCATTCGATTCCATTCGATTCCATTCGATTCCACTCCATTCCATTCCATAGAATTCCATTCCATTCCATTCCATTCCATTGAATTCCATTCCATTCCATTCCATTCCAATTCCATTCCATTCCATTCCATTCCATTGAATTCCATTCCATTCCATTCCATTCCATTCCATTCCATTCCATTCCATTCCATTCCATTCTACTGGTGTCCATTCCATTCCATTCCATTCCATTCCATTCCATTCCATTCCTTTCCATTCCATTGCATTCCATTGCATTCCATTCCATTCCATTCCATTCCATTCCATTCCATTCCATTCCACTCCACTCCACTCCACTCCACTCCATTCCACTCCACTCCACTCCGGTACATTCCATTCCATTCCATTCCATTCCATTCCATTCCATTCCGTGCTTCTCGGGTATATTCCGTTCCGTTCCATTCCATTCCATTCCATTCCATTCCATTCCGTTCCAGTGCACTCTACTCCACTCCACTCCACTCCACTCCACTCCGGTACATTCCATTCCATTCCATTCCATTCCATTCCATTCCATTTCCATTCCCATTCCATTTCCATTCCCGTTCCATTTCCATTCCCGTTTCTTTTCCATTCCCGTTCCATTTCCATTCCAGTTCCATTACCATTCCCGTTCCATTTCCATTCCCGATCCATTTCCATTCCCGTTCCTTTTCCATTCCCGTTCCATTTCCATTCCCGTTCCGTTACCATTCCCGTTCCATTTCCGTTCCCGTTCCGTTTCCGTTCCCGTTCCATTTCCGTTCTCGTTCCGTTTCCGTTCCCGTTCCATTTCCATTCCCGTTCCATTTCCGTTCCCGTTCCATTTCCATTCCCGTTCCATTTCCATTCCCTTTCCATTTCCATTTCATTCCATTCCGTTCTGCTCGGGTACATTCCATTCCATTCCATTGCATTCCATTCCGTTCTGCTCCTGTCCATTCCATTCCATTCCATTCCGTTCCATTCCGTTCTACTCGGGTAGATTCCATTCCATTCCATTCCATTCCATTCCATTCCATTCCATTCCATTCCATTCTACTGGTGTCCATTCCATTACATTCCATTCCATTCCATTCCATTCCATTCCATTGCATTGCATTCCATTCCATTCCATTCCATTCCATTCCGTTCCGTTCTACTCGGTTACATTCCATTCCATTCCATTCCATTCCATGGAATTCCATTCCATTCCATTCCATTCCATTCCATTCCATAGAATTCCATTCCATTCCATTCCATTCCATTGAATTCCGTTCCATTCCATTCCATTCCGTTCCGTTCCGTTCCGTTTCGTTCCGTTGCGTTCCGTTCCGTTCCGTTGTGTTCCGTTCCGTTCTACTCGGGTTGATTCCATTCTATTCCATTCCATTCCAATCCATTCCATTCCATTCCATTGAATTCCATTCCATTCCATTCCATTCCATTCCATTCCATTCCATTCCATTCCATTGAATTCCATTCCATTCCATTCCATTCCATTCCATTCCATTCCATTGAATTCCATTCCATTCCATTCCATTCCATGGAATTCCGTTCCATTCCATTCCATTCCGTTCCGTTCCGTCCCGTTCCGTTCCGTTCCGTTCCGTTGCGTTCCGTTCCGTTCTACTCGGGTTGATTCCATTCTATTCCATTCCATTCCATTCGATTCCATTCGATTCCATTCGATTCCACTCCATTCCATTCCATAGAATTCCATTCCATTCCATTGAATTCCATTCCATTCCATTCCATTCCATTGAATTCCATTCCATTCCATTCCATTCCATTGAATTCCATTCCATTCCATTCCATTCCATTCCATTCCATTCCATTCCATTCCATTCCATTCCATTCCATTCCATTCCATTCCATTCTACTGTTGTCCATTCCATTCCATTCCATTCCATTCCATTCCATTCCATTCCATTCCTTTCCATTCCATTGCATTCCATTGCATTCCATTCCATTCCATTCCATTCCATTCCATTCCATTCCATTCCATTCCATTCCGTGCTTCTCGGGTACATTCCGTTCCGTTCCATTCCATTCCATTCCATTCCATTCCGTTCCAGTGCACTCTACTCCACTCCACTCCACTCCACTCCGGTACATTCCATTCCATTCCATTCGATTCCATTCGATTCCATTCGATTCCACTCCATTCCATTCCATAGAATTCCATTCCATTCCATTGAATTCCATTCCATTCCATTCCATTCCATTGAATTCCATTCCATTCCATTCCATTCCATAGAATTCCATTCCATTCCATTCCATTCCATTGAATTCCATTCCATTCCATTCCATTCCATTCCATTCCATTCCATTCTAATCCATTCGATTCGATTCCATTCCATTCCATTCCATTCCATTCCATTCCATTCCATTCCATTCCATTCCATTCCATTCCATTCTACTGTTGTCCATTCCATTCCATTCCATTCCATTCCATTCCATTCCATTCCATTCCATTCCATTCCTTTCCATTCCATTGCATTCCATTGCATTCCATTCCATTCCATTCCATTCCATTCCATTCCATTCCATTCCATTCCACTCCACACCACTCCACTCCACTCCATTCCACTCCACTCCACTCCGGTACATTCCATTCCATTCCATTCCATTCCATTCCATTCCATTCCATTCCGTGCTTCTCGGGTACATTCCGTTCCGTTCCATTCCATTCCATTCCATTCCATTCCGTTCCAGTGCACTCTACTCCACTCCACTCCACTCCACTCCGGTACATTCCATTCCATTCCATTCTACTGGTGTCCATTCCATTCCATTCCATTCCATTCCATTCCATTCCATTCCTTTCCATTCCATTGCATTCCATTGCATTCCATTCCATTCCATTCCATTCCATTCCATTCCATTCCATTCCACTCCACTCCACTCCACTCCACTCCATTCCACTCCACTCCACTCCGGTACATTCCATTCCATTCCATTCCATTCCATTCCATTCCATTCCGTGCTTCTCGGGTACATTCCGTTCCGTTCCATTCCATTCCATTCCATTCCATTCCATTCCGTTCCAGTGCACTCTACTCCACTCCACTCCACTCCACTCCACTCCGGTACATTCCATTCCATTCCATTCCATTCCATTCCATTCCATTTCCATTCCCATTCCATTTCCATTCCCGTTCCATTTCCATTCCCGTTTCTTTTCCATTCCCGTTCCATTTCCATTCCAGTTCCATTACCATTCCCGTTCCATTTCCATTCCCGATCCATTTCCATTCCCGTTCCATTTCCATTCCCGTTCCATTTCCATTCCCGTTCCGTTACCATTCCCGTTCCATTTCCGTTCCCTTTCCGTTTCCGTTCCCGTTCCATTTCCGTTCTCGTTCCGTTTCCGTTCCCGTTCCATTTCCATTCCCGTTCCATTTCCGTTCCCTTTCCATTTCCATTCCCGTTCCATTTCCATTCCCTTTCCATTTCCATTTCATTCCATTCCATTCTGCTCGGGTACATTCCATTCCATTCCATTGCATTCCATTCCGTTCTGCTCCTGTCCATTCCATTCCATTCCATTCCGTTCCATTCCGTTCTACTCGGGTAGATTCCATTCCATTCCATTCCATTCCATTCCATTCCATTCCATTCCATTCCATTCCATTCCATTCTACTGGTGTCCATTCCATTCCATTCCATTCCATTCCATTCCATTCCATTCCATTGCATTCCATTCCATTCCATTCCATTCCGTTCCGTTCTACTCGGTTACATTCCATTCAATTCCATTCCATTCCGTTCTACTCGGGTAGATTCCATTCCATTCCATTCCATTCCTTTCCATTCCATTGCATTCCATTGCATTGCATTGCACTCAATTCCATTCCATTCCATTCCATTCCATTCCATTCCATTCCATTCCGTTCCGTTCAACTCGGTTACATTCCATTCAATTACATTCCATTCCGTTCTACTCGGTTACATACCATTCCATTCCATTCCATTCCATTCCAATCCATTCCATTCCATTCCATTCCGTTCTACTCGTGTACATTCCATTCCATTCCATTCCATTCCATTCCATTCCATTCCATTCCATTCCATTCCATTCCATTCCATTCCGTTCTACTTTGGTACATTCCATTCCATTCCATTCCATTCCATTCCATTCCATTCCATTCCATTCCATTCCATTCCATTCTACTCAGGTTGATTCCATTCTATTCCATTCCATTCCATTCCATTCCATCCCATTCCATTCCATTCGATTCCATTCCATTCCATTCCATAGAATTCCATTCCATTCCATTCCATTCCATTCCATGGAATTCCATTCCATTCCATTCCATTCCATTCCATTCCATAGAATTCCATTCCATTCCATTCCATTCCATTCCATTCCATTCCATTCCATTCCATTCCATTCCATTGAATTCCATTCCGTTCCATTCCATTCCATTGATTTCCGTTCCATTCCACTCCATTCCATTCTGTTCCGTTCCGTTCCGTTCCGTTCCCTTCCGTTGCGTTCCGCTCCGTTCTACTCGGGTTGATTCCATTCTATTCCATTCCAGTCCATTCGATCCCATTCGATTGCATTCGATTCCATTCGATTCCATTCGATTCCACTCCATTCCATTCCATAGAATTCCATTCCATTCCATTCCATTCCATTCCATTCCATTCCATTCCATTGAATTCCATTCAATTCCATTCCATTACATGGAATTCCATTCCAATCCATTCCATTCCAATCCATAGAATTCCATTCCATTCCATTCCATTCCATTGAATTCCGTTCCATTCCATTCCATTCCGTTCCGTTCCGTTCCGTTCCGTTCCGTTGCGTTCCGTTCCGTTCCGTTGTGTTCCGTTCCGTTCTACTCGGGTTGATTCCATTCTATTCCATTCCATTCCAATCCATTCCATTCCATTCCATTCCATTCCATTCCATTCCATTCCATTGAATTCCATTCCATTCCATTCCATTCCATGGAATTCCGTTCCATTCCATTCCATTCCGTTCCGTTCCATCCCGTTCCGTTCCGTTCCGTTCCGTTGCGTTCCGTTCCGTTCTACTAGGGTTGATTCCATTCTATTCCATTCCATTCCATTCGATTCCATTCGATTCCATTCGATTCCACTCCATTCCATTCCATAGAATTCCATTCCATTCCATTCCATTCCATAGAATTCCATTCCATTCCATTCCATTCCAATTCCATTCCATTCCATTCCATTCCATTGAATTCCATTCCATTCCATTCCATTCCATTCCATTCCATTCCATTCCATTCTACTGGTGTCCATTCCATTCCATTCCATTCCATTCCATTCCATTCCATTCCTTTCCATTCCATTGCATTCCATTGCATTCCATTCCATTCCATTCCATTCCATTCCATTCCATTCCATTCCACTCCACTCCACTCCACTCCACTCCATTCCACTCCACTCCACTCCGGTACATTCCATTCCATTCCATTCCATTCCATTCCATTCCGTGCTTCTCGGGTACATTCCGTTCCGTTCCATTCCATTCCATTCCATTCCATTCCATTCCGTTCCAGTGCACTCTACTCCACTCCACTCCACTCCACTCCACTCCGGTACATTCCATTCCATTCCATTCCATTCCATTCCATTCCATTTCCATTCCCATTCCATTTCCATTCCCGTTCCATTTCCATTCCCGTTTCTTTTCCATTCCCGTTCCATTTCCATTCCAGTTCCATTACCATTCCCGTTCCTTTTCCATTCCCGTTCCATTTCCATTCCCGTTCCGTTACCATTCCCGTTCCATTTCCGTTCCCGTTCCGTTTCCGTTCCCGTTCCATTTCCGTTCTCGTTCCGTTTCCGTTCCCGTTCCATTTCCATTCCCGTTCCATTTCCGTTCCCGTTCCATTTCCATTCCCGTTCCATTTCCATTCCCTTTCCATTTCCATTTCATTCCATTCCGTTCTGCTCGGGTACATTCCATTCCATTCCATTGCATTCCATTCCGTTCTGCTCCTGTCCATTCCATTCCATTCCATTCCGTTCCATTCCGTTCTACTCGGGTAGATTCCATTCCATTCCATTCCATTCCATTCCATTCCATTCCATTCCATTCCATTCCATTCTACTGGTGTCCATTCCATTCCATTCCATTCCATTCCATTCCATTCCATTCCATTGCATTCCATTCCATTCCATTCCATTCCATTCCATTCCATTCCGTTCCGTTCTACTCGGTTACATTCCATTCCATTCCATTCCATTCCATGGAATTCCATTCCATTCCATTCCATTCCATTCCATTCCATAGAATTCCATTCCATTCCATTCCATTCCATTGAATTCCGTTCCATTCCATTCCATTCCGTTCCGTTCCGTTCCGTTTCGTTCCGTTGCGTTCCGTTCCGTTCCGTTGTGTTCCGTTCCGTTCTACTCGGGTTGATTCCATTCTATTCCATTCCATTCCAATCCATTCCATTCCATTCCATTGAATTCCATTCCATTCCATTCCATTCCATTCCATTCCATTCCATTCCATTCCATTCCATTGAATTCCATTCCATTCCATTCCATTCCATTCCATTCCATTCCATTGAATTCCATTCCATTCCATTCCATTCCATGGAATTCCGTTCCATTCCATTCCATTCCGTTCCGTTCCGTCCCGTTCCGTTCCGTTCCGTTCCGTTGCGTTCCGTTCCGTTCTACTCGGGTTGATTCCATTCTATTCCATTCCATTCCATTCGATTCCATTCGATTCCATTCGATTCCACTCCATTCCATTCCATAGAATTCCATTCCATTCCATTGAATTCCATACCATTCCATTCCATTCCATTGAATTCCATTCCATTCCATTCCATTCCATTGAATTCCATTCCATTCCATTCCATTGAATTCCATTCCATTCCATTCCATTCCATTCCATTCCATTCCATTCCATTCCATTCTACTGTTGTCCATTCCATTCCATTCCATTCCATTCCATTCCATTCCATTCCATTCCTTTCCATTCCATTGCATTCCATTGCATTCCATTCCATTCCATTCCATTCCATTCCATTCCATTCCATTCCATTCCATTCCATTCCATTCCATTCCGTGCTTCTCGGGTACATTCCGTTCCGTTCCATTCCATTCCATTCCATTCCATTCCGTTCCAGTGCACTCTACTCCACTCCACTCCACTCCACTCCGGTACATTCCATTCCATTCCATTCCATTCCATTCCATTCCATTTCCATTCCCATTCCATTTCCATTCCCGTTCCATTTCCATTCCCGTTTCTTTTCCATTCCCGTTCCATTTCCATTCCCGTTCCATTACCATTCCCGTTCCATTTCCATTCCCGATCCATTTCCATTCCCGTTCCTTTTCCATTCCCGTTCCATTTCCATTCCTGTTCCGTTACCATTCCCGTTCCATTTCCGTTCCCGTTCCGTTTCCGTTCCCGTTCCATTTCCCTTCTCGTTCCGTTTCCGTTCCCGTTCCATTTCCATTCCCGTTCTATTTCCGTTCCCGTTCCATTTCCATTCCCGTTACATTTCCATTCCCTTTCCATTTCCATTTCATTCCATTCCGTTCTGCTCGGGTACATTCCATTCCATTCCATTGCATTCCATTCCGTTCTGCTCCTGTCCATTCCATTCCATTCCATTCCGTTCCATTCCGTTCTACTCGGGTAGATTCCATTCCATTCCATTCCATTCCATTCCATTCCATTCCATTCCATTCCATTCCATTCCATTCCGTTCTACTCGGGTTGATTCCATTCTATTCCATTCCATTCCATTCGATCCCATTTGATTCCATTCGATTCCATTCAATTCCATTCGATTCCATTCCATTCTACTCCATTCCATTCCATTGAATTCCATTCCATTCCATTCCATTCCATTCCATTCCATTCCATTCCATTCCATGGAATTCCATTCCATTCCATTCCATGGAATTCCATTCCATAGAATTCCATTCCATTCCATTCCATTCCATTGAATTCCGTTCCATTCCATTCCATTCAGTTCCGTTCCGTTCCGTTCCGTTCCGTTGCGTTCCGTTCCGTTCCGTTGTGTTCCGTTCCGTTCTACTCGGGATGATTCCATTCTATCCCATTCCATTCCAATCCATTCCATTCCATTCCATTGAATTCCATTCCATTCCATTCCATTCCATTCCATTCCATTCCATTCCATTCCATTCCATTGAATTCCATTCCATTCCATTCCATTCCATTCCATTCCATTCCATTCCATTGAATTCCATTCCATTCCATTCCATTCCATTCCATTCCATTCCGTTCCATTCCATTCCATTCCATTCCATTCCATTTGAATTCCATTCCATTCCATTCCATTGAATTCCATTCCATTCCATTTGAATTCCATTCCATTCCAATCCATTCCATTCCATTCCATTCCATTCCATTCCATTCCATTCCATTCCATTCCATTCCATGGAATTCCATTCCATTCCATTCCATTCCATTGAATTCCATTCCATTCCATTCCATTCCATTCCATTCCATTCCACTCCATTGAATTCCATTCCGTTCCATTCCATTCCATTGAATTCCGTTCCATTCCACTCCATTCCATTCCGTTCCGTTCCGTTCCGTTCCGTTACCTTCCGTTGCGTTCCGCTCCGTTCTACTCGGGTTGATTCCATTGTATTCCATTCCTGTCCATTCGATCCCATTCGATTGCATTCGATTCCATTCGATTCCATTCGATTCCACTCCATTCCATTCCATAGAATTCCATTCCATTCCATTCCATTCCATTCCATTCCATTCCATTCCATTCCATTCCATTCCATTCCATGGAATTCCATTCCATTCCATTCCATTCCAATCCATAGAATTCCATTCCATTCCATTCCATTCCATTGAATTCCGTTCCATTCCATTCCATTCCGTTCCGTTCCGTTCCGTTCCGTTGCGTTCCGTTCCGTTCCGTTGTGTTCCGTTCCGTTCTACTCGGGTTGATTCCATTCCATTCCATTCCATTCCATTGAATTCCATTCCATTCCATTCCATTCCATTCCATTCCATTCCATTCCATTCTACTGGTGTCCATTCCATTCCATTCCATTCCATTCCATTCCATTCCATTCCATTCCATTCCTTTCCATTCCATTGCATTCCATTGCATTCCATTCCATTCCATTCCATTCCATTCCATTCCATTCCACTCCACTCCACTCCACTCCACTCCATTCCACTCCACTCCACTCCGGTACATTCCATTCCATTCCATTCCATTCCATTCCATTCCATTCCGTGCTTCTCGGGTACATTCCGTTCCGTTCCATTCCATTCCATTCCATTCCATTCCATTCCGTTCCAGTGCACTCTACTCCACTCCACTCCACTCCACTCCACTCCGGTACATTCCATTCCATTCCATTCCATTCCATTCCATTCCATTTCCATTCCCATTCCATTTCCATTCCCGTTCCATTTCCATTCCCGTTTCTTTTCCATTCCCGTTCCATTTCCATTCCAGTTCCATTACCATTCCCGTTCCATTTCCATTCCCGATCCATTTCCATTCCCGTTCCATTTCCATTCCCGTTCCATTTCCATTCCCGTTCCGTTACCATTCCCGTTCCATTTCCGTTCCCGTTCCGTTTCCGTTCCCGTTCCATTTCCGTTCTCGTTCCGTTTCCGTTCCCGTTCCATTTCCATTCCCGTTCCATTTCCGTTCCCTTTCCATTTCCATTCCCGTTCCATTTCCATTCCCTTTCCATTTCCATTTCATTCCATTCCATTCTGCTCGGGTACATTCCATTCCATTCCATTGCATTCCATTCCGTTCTGCTCCTGTCCATTCCATTCCATTCCATTCCGTTCCATTCCGTTCTACTCGGGTAGATTCCATTCCATTCCATTCCATTCCATTCCATTCCAATCCATTCCATTCTACTGGTGTCCATTCCATTCCATTCCATTCCATTCCATTCCATTCCATTCCATTCCATTCCATTGCATTCCATTCCATTCCATTCCATTCCGTTCCGTTCTACCCGGTTACATTCCATTCAATTCCATTCCATTCCGTTCTACTCGGGTAGATTCCATTCCATTCCATTCCATTCCTTTCCATTCCATTGCATTCCATTGCATTGCATTGCACTCAATTCCATTCCATTCCATTCCATTCCATTCCATTCCATTCCATTCCATTCCGTTCCGTTCAACTCGGTTACATTCCATTCAATTACATTCCATTCCGTTCTACTCGGTTACATACCATTCCATTCCATTCCATTCCATTCCAATCCATTCCATTCCATTCCATTCCGTTCTACTCGTGTACATTCCATTCCATTCCATTCCATTCCATTCCATTCCATTCCATTCCATTCCATTACGTTCTACTTTGGTACATTCCATTCCATTCCATTCCATTCCATTCCATTCCATTCCATTCCATTCCATTCCATTCCATTCTACTCAGGTTGATTCCATTCTATTCCATTCCATTCCATTCCATTCCATTCCATTCCATTCCATTCGATTCCATTCCATTCCATTCCATAGAATTCCATTCCATTCCATTCCATTCCATGGAATTCCATTCCATTCCATTCCATGGAATTCCATTCCATTCCATTCCATTCCATGGAATTCCATTCCATTCCATTCCATTCCATTCCATTCCATTCCATTCCATGGAATTCCATTCCGTTCCATTCCATTCCATTGAATTCCATTCCATTCCATTCCATTCCATTCCATTCCATTCCATTGAATTCCATTCCATTGAATTCCATTCCATTCCATTCCATTCCATTCCATTCCATCCCATTCCATTCCATTCCATTCCATTCCGTTCTACTCGGGTTGATTCCATTCTATTCCATTCCATTCCATTCGATCCCATTTGATTCCATTCGATTCCATTCAATTCCATTCGATTCCATTCCATTCCACTCCATTCCATTCCATTCCATTCCATTCCATGGAATTCCATTCCATTCCATTCCATTCCATTCCATTCCATTCCATTCCATTCCATTGAATTCCATTCCATTCCATTCCATAGAATTCCATTCCATTCCATTCCATTCCATTCCATTGAATTCCATTCCATTCCATTCCATTCCATTGAATTCCGTTTCATTCCACTCCATTCCATTCCGTTCCGTTCCGTTCCGTTCCGTTCCCTTCCGTTGCGTTCCGCTCCGTTCTACTCGGGTTGATTCCATTCTATTCCATTCCAGTCCATTCGATCCCATTCGATTGCATTCGATTCCATTCGATTCCATTCGATTCCACTCCATTCCATTCCATAGAATTCCATTCCATTCCATTGAATTCCATTGAATTCCATTCCATTCCATTGAATTCCATTCCATTCCATTCCATTCCATGGAATTCCATTCCATTCCATTCCATTCCAATCCATAGAATTCCATTCCATTCAATTCCATTCCATTGAATTCCGTTCCATTCCATTCCATTCCGTTCCGTTCCGTTCCGTCCCGTTCCGTTGCGTTCCGTTCCGTTCCGTTGTGTTCCGTTCCGTTCTACTCGGGTTGATTCCATTCTATTCCATTCCATTCCAATCCATTCCATTCCATTCCATTCCATTCCATTCCATTCCATTCCATTCCATTCCATTCCATTCCATTCCATTCCATGGAATTCCGTTCCATTCCATTCCATTCCGTTCCGTTCCATCCCGTTCCGTTCCGTTCCGTTCCGTTGCGTTCCGTTCCGTTCTACTAGGGTTGATTCCATTCTATTCCATTCCATTCCATTCGATTCCATTCGATTCCATTCGATTCCACTCCATTCCATTCCATAGAATTCCATTCCATTCCATTCCATTCCATTGAATTCCATTCCATTCCATTCCATTCCATTGAATTCCATTCCATTCCATTCCATTCCATTGAATTCCATTCCATTCCATTCCATTCCATTCCATTCCATTCCATTCCATTCCATTCCATTCCATTCCTTTCCATTCCATTGCATTCCATTGCATTCCATTCCATTCCATTCCATTCCATTCCACTCCACTCCACTCCACTCCACTCCATTCCACTCCACTCCACTCCGGTACATTCCATTCCATTCCATTCCATTCCATTCCATTCCATTCCGTGCTTCTCGGGTACATTCCGTTCCGTTCCATTCCATTCCATTCCATTCCATTCCATTCCGTTCCAGTGCACTCTACTGCACTCCACTCCACTCCACTCCACTCCGGTACGTTCCATTCCATTCCATTCCATTCCATTCCATTCCATTTCCATTCCCATTCCATTTCCATTCCCGTTCCATTTCCATTCCCGTTTCTTTTCCATTTCCGTTCCATTTCCATTCCAGTTCCATTACCATTCCCGTTCCATTTCCATTCCCGATCCATTTCCATTCCCGTTCCATTTCCATTCCCGTTCCATTTCCATTCCCGTTCCTTAACCATTCCCGTTCCATTTCCGTTCCCGTTCCGTTTCCGTTCCCGTTCCATTTCCGTTCTCGTTCCGTTTCCGTTCCCGTTCCATTTCCGTTCTCGTTCCGTTTCCGTTCCCGTTCCATTTCCATTCCCGTTCCATTTCCGTTCCCTTTCCATTTCCATTCCCGTTCCATTTCCATTCCCTTTCCATTTCCATTTCATTCCATTCCATTCTGCTCGGGTACATTCCATTCCATTCCATTGCATTCCATTCCGTTCTGTTCCTGTCCATTCCATTCCATTCCATTCCGTTCCATTCCGTTCTACTCGGGTAGATTCCATTCCATTCCATTCCATTCCATTCCATTCCATTCCATTCCATTCCATTCCATCCTACTGGTGTCCATTCCATTCCATTCCATTCCATTCCATTCCATTCCATTCCATTGCATTCCATTCCATTCCATTCCATTCCGTTCCGTTCTACTCGGTTACATTCCATTCAATTCCATTCCATTCCGTTCTACTCGGGTAGATTCCATTCCATTCCATTCCATTCCTTTCCATTCCATTGCATTCCATTGCATTGCATTGCACTCAATTCCATTCCATTCCATTCCATTCCATTCCATTCCATTCCATTCCATTCCATTCCATTCCATTCCATTCCGTTCCGTTCAACTCGGTTACATTCCATTCAATTACATTCCATTCCGTTCTACTCGGTTACATACCATTCCATTCCATTCCATTCCATTCCAATCCATTCCATTCCATTCCATTCCGTTCTACTCGTGTACATTCCATTCCATTCCATTCCATTCCATTCCATTCCATTCCATTCCATTCCATTCCATTCCATTCCGTTCTACTTTGGTACATTCCATTCCATTCCATTCCATTCCATTCCATTCCATTCCATTCCATTCCATTCCATTCCATTCCATTCCATTCCATTCTACTCAGGTTGATTCCATTCTATTCCATTCCATTCCATTCCATTCCATTCCATTCCATTCGATTCCATTCCATTCCATTCCATAGAATTCCATTCCATTCCATTCCATTCCATGGAATTCCATTCCATTCCATTCCATGGAATTCCATTCCATTCCATTCCATGGAATTCCATTCCATTCCATTCCATTCCATTCCATTCCGTTCCATTCCATTCCATTCCATTCCGTTCCATTCCATTCCATTGAATTCCATTCCGTTCCATTCCATTCCATTGAATTCCATTCCATTCCATTCCATTCCATTCCATTCCATTCCATTGAATTCCATTCCATTGAATTCCATTCCATTCCATTCCATTCCATTCCATTCCATCCCATTCCATTCCATTCCATTTCATTCCGTTCTACTCGGGTTGATTCCATTCTATTCCATTCCATTCCATTCGATCCCATTTGATTCCATTCGATTCCATTCAATTCCATTCGATTCCATTCCATTCCACTCCATTCCATTCCATTGAATTCCATTCCATTCCATTCCATTCCATTCCATTCCATTCCATTCCATGGAATTCCATTCCATTCCATTCCATTCCATTCCATTCCATAGAATTCCATTCCATTCCATTCCATTCCATTGAATTCCGTTCCATTCCATTCCATTCCATTGAATTCCATTCCATTCCATTCCATTCCATTGAATTCCA